>NC_090295.1:25123790-25424919 GCF_037392515.1 Haliotis asinina
TAGCTCACAGAGCGGCCCCCTCCCATCCAGCTGACACAGCCACCTTCCTCATCCAGTCCTATACACATGAGACATCACCCACCCGGTCCCACCTAGCTCACAGAGCGGCCCCCTCCCATCCCGCTGACACAGCCACCTTCCTCATCCAGTCCTATACACATGAGACATCACCCACCTGGTCCCACCTAGCTCACAGAGCGGCCCCCTCCCATCCAGCTCACACAGCCACCTTCCTCATCCAGTCCTATACACATGAGACATCACCCACCTGGTCCCACCTAGCTCACAGAGCGGCCCCCTCCCATCCAGCTCACACAGCCACCTTCCTCATCCAGTCCTATACACATGAGACATCACCCACCTGGTCCCACCTAGCTCACAGAGCGGCCCCCTCCCATCCAGCTCACACAGCCACCTTCCTCATCCAGTCCTATACACATGAAACATCACCCACCTGGTCCCACCTAGCTCACAGAGCGGCCCCCTCCCATCCCGCTGACACAGCCACCTTCCTCATCCAGTCCTATACACATGAGACATCACCCACCTGGTCCCACCTAGCTCACAGAGCGGCCCCCTCCCATCCAGCTGACACAGCCACCTTCCTCATCCAGTCCTATACACATGAGACATCACCCACCTGGTCCCACCTAGCTGACATTGCAACCCTTACCCACCTGGTCCCACCTAGCTCACAGAGCGGCCCCCTCCCATCCAGCTGACACAGCCACCTTCCTCATCCAGTCCTATACACATGAAACATCACCCACCCGGTCCCACCTAGCTCACAGAGCGGCCCCCTCCCATCCCGCTGACACAGCCACCTTCCTCATCCAGTCCTATACACATGAGACATCACCCACCTGGTCCCACCTAGCTCACAGAGCGGCCTCCTCCCATCCAGCTGACACAGCCACCTTCCTCATCCAGTCCTATACACATGAGACATCACCCACCTGGTCCCACCTAGCTGACATTGCAACCCTTACCCACCTGGTCCCACCTAGCTCACAGAGCGGCCCCCTCCCATCCAGCTCACACAGCCACCTTCCTCATCCAGTCCTATACACATGAGACATCACCCACCTGGTCCCACCTAGCTCACAGAGCGGCCCCCTCCCATCCAGCTGACACAGCCACCTTCCTCATCCAGTCCTATACACATGAGACATCACCCACCTGGTCCCACCTAGCTGACATTGCAACCCTTACCCACCTGGTCCCACCTAGCTCACAGAGCGGCCCCCTCCCATCCAGCTCACACAGCCACCTTCCTCATCCAGTCCTATATACATGAGACATCACCCACCTGGTCCCACCTAGCTGACATTGCAACCCTTACCCACCTGGTCCCACCTAGCTCACAGAGCGGCCCCCTCCCATCCTGCTCACACAGCCACCTTCCTCATCCAGTCCTATACACATGAAACATCACCCACCTGGACCTGAGACTTCCACTTCTTGAGCATCTCCCTGTTCCTGCCTGCTGTGGGCAGGATCTTCCACTGTGTCTCTGTCCCCTCCATCTCCTCCACCATGCGGTTGAGATCTCGAATTGCACGAAGCCGGCGCTGATATTTGCGCATGATGGGAGTAATGGATAAGTGATGGCAGTGAAGGGTGAGGAAGAAACACTCGGTGGGGAACTTGGGGTCTTGCCACGGTGGGTTGGGTTTACTGTCTGCAGAATGACCGAAAAGGTAGTAAATAAGTATAAAAAATACAATTAACACAAAAGGCATTACGACCCACATTAAGTCATTAAACTAAATCCTAAGATATGAATAATTACTTGTAGGTCAACAGAGTATCCAGACATGCTGCATCAGCACACAGAGTGATCTCCCCTCACAGGAGATAGGCTTATCAGTAGGTTTTGTTAACTTACATAGATCATCCATCCATTTGTCTGCTTCAGCTGCTGTGCTGTGGAGGCGAGATTCTGACTTGGTGGAAACCCTAGCCTTGGGGTGGAATGGATAGTAGGGGTCAACCTGGACAACAGAAGCAGAGAGTCGAACATGTGGATTACAGCATAAAGTGAAAGTTTGGGACACTATCGTCAGTGATATTTTAGCTTGATGGTCTGTAAACAGGAGCTGATCCAGATAAACTGGTGATTGATGATGAGGCTACATCCAAGAGCATGTTGGCATGATGACCTATGGTCACCCAACTGGCATATCACAGGCAGCTTTGGTCGTATGTTCACCATGGAGCTGAGAATGATTGAGAGCTCACTGAACCATTGCCTTGTCTAATGCTTATGCATACAGATGAATGATGTTAAAATGAATCAGTGAAGTCATACAACATACTGGGAGGCACAGCTATGTACAGTATGCTTCACTGGACTCACCTTGTCTAACATTATCTTCACTGACAACTGCTGCAACACTGACATGAGGTTGAGGATGAAGCCATCACCTGACACAAATCGTTCATCAACCTGCCAAACACAAGAACACCTGATACACTAGGTGGGTCATCAACACATTTCAGGCTGTTCAAGCAGCAAGGATTACAATCAGTGTAACTGTATTGCCATTAACAAGATGCCATGGTTCCCCACCACAATGTTCTGATCCTAGTTCCAGTTTTTGAACTCAATCAAGGCATTATACCCTGAAAACACATACCAAACTTGGTTTCCCAATCTATAACGTTTTTTTGAGAAAATGTGTCCACATCATCTCAGACAGATGACTTATATTCCCTCCCACTTCGGAGGATAACACATTAACCTTCAAGTACAGAAATAAAAATAGACAAAAACTGAAGGAGATAAACCTGTAATCATTACTAAAACACTCTTAGAGTACACAAGAAGGAAACTCACATGAATCTGTGAGCGTTTGGCATTTCTCATGAGTGCAGATGCAAGGAAAGACATTGCTGAATCCCTGGTTTCAACATTTACAAGGAGTGCGTGGACAACTTTGAAAACTTCAGACTGAAAAGAAAAAGACATCAATCAGCTCCATATTCTCATAATTATGTAATTGTTATGTGTAACTGACATTTTATACTTATCCTGACCTGATGCTTATTATGCTTATTTCCTTCTTCTATGTGAATGATAGTGGAACACTTGAATCCCTAGTTCCCCCATAAACCTGATCTAAAAGTTTACTCATCTATGAGCTGCCTCCCTTTTTCCATTAAAACAGTCATGTGACTTTCCATGCTTGTCACTCTTTCCTGTATAAGCCTTTGCACGAGGGTTTGCTGGGCAACCCAAATTGTCTAATGTGGGGAGGTTGGGAGGTCTTGGAGGTCCACCTTTGATGCTTTTTCAAACGTCTGACATCACTGGGTTCTGGCATGTACCTTTTCCTTCAGCCAAACATGGATCCAACATGGCCATCTGCTTTACAACTTATGAACATGCCTAGGAAGAAGTTCTGCAATGTTGGTCGATCACTTAACGGCTGGGTGGCTGTCGTAATTGCAGTGGTAGATCATGTCACCGATGAAATAGTCTATGTCAAGGTAATCGCTGATCTCAAGAGTACTTCAGGCAGCAAAATCAGAGAATCTAGATGAATGTCTGCTTTGCCTGGAGGCACAATGTCTTCTCTAAATGATCTGAGCTCTGGGTTCCACAAATTTTGTCTTCACAACTCCTGCTTTCACAAACGCTCCTCCTTCTCTGAACGTCTGTCACTTCCATCCCATGAAGCTTCCTCATGCACTGATCTCTGTTGCTTCATCATAGGCATCACCTGTATAGTAAACTGCTTCATGAAGTCACACGAGTTGAAGTTCTGCATTGTAGGCTGGAACTGACATCATGTAGTTGAAGCGTTCAAGAATGCTGTGCTGTCTCCGTCTTAAAGAAAGCTGTGCTGAAGCTGCACTGATATTGCATTGCTGGAGCCTAATCTGCATTGCTGGCTCCTAGTCTGCATTGCTGGATCCTGTCTGCAGCTAGTGACTGGTGTGCATTGCTGGAGCCTGGTCTGTTGCTAGAGTCTGGTCTGCATTGCTGGAGACTGCGTTGCTGCAGACTGGTCTTTGAACAGCTGTCGTAGTTGCAGGGGTTAATCTTCTCATCGTTGAAGTAGTCTGCGCTGACGTTCTTGTAGGTTTTACTGATACTTTGGGCAGCAGTATTGGATGGTCTGCATATACGTCTAATTTGTCTGGAGACACAATGCCTTCGTTAAACAACCTCTGATGCATTGACCACCTGGAATGAGTTGATTTTGTGGAGGCTCTAGATGCAAACAAATCCTTCTCTGCTACAGACGATGATGATTTCTTCCTTTTTCCCTTCTGATGAGGCTGACTCAAAAATAGAAGACCTTTTCTTCAAGGCAGCTACATCCTGACCAGCAAATGACGACTGCCCATGTAAGGAACTCAGCAAAGCACCTGAATTATGGGTTCCAACAGTAGCTAACAACATACAATTACCAGCATCATCCCCAGTGACTTGAGATGATTTCCCCACAAATCAATACAGAATCTGCAATGGAAACTGGCAGAACATGGATAACTGCATGATGGGCAATGGGGTGTGGATCTGCTGATGAGAGCTGATACCTGTAGTCACAGCAAAATTTCATCAAACATAAACAAACTACATTATGTTCAATTTATGTTACAATAAAAAGAAAAGATATTCTCATAATTTTGACATATGATGTAAGGTAACTATAGCCAAAAAACATACATGATTCGGAAAAGGATCTAAATATCAAAGGATACAGTACTGTATATGGGACTCAAATGCTTGTCAAAACATCTGCTTGGGTGATGAAGGAGAGTGACAAGCATGGCAAGACTGTTTTGGTGGGAAAAGGGAGGCAACTTGTGGGTGAGAGAACTTTTACGTCTGCCTTACAGGACATACAAGGGATTCAAGTGTTCCACTGTCACTTGCATAGAGGAGGAGGAGATAAGAATAATAATCATGAGTGAGGATAAGCTAAATAATCAGTTATTCACATTTTCAGCAAGAGAGTTCAAGGGAAACATATATCACATAGCTGAATCTGCCAACATACCCTGACATATTCTAGCCTATGTTGCAGAGACTGGTTGATGAGACGGGTGTTGTCGCTTGTCAACTGATGCCCAGAGAAGAACTGCTCCACAACTTTAACCTGAAACAGAAATAATCCTTCCTTTCAGCATTATGCAATCAGAATCAAACAGAATAACAGGAAACATGAAATGTAGTTTTCACTTGCTCTGTTCTGAGAATGGAGTAACTAGTCTTCTACAAGAGGTGTGTGTATCATTATTATACATGAAATGTAAATGGACCAAATTCCATTTACAAATTAAATTTTCTTGTTTCTAAATCATTTGTAACAATACTCTCATTTAGTTGTAAATTTATGTGACCTGGTTATGTTTTTAGAAAGACAACATACATTATCCTCAGCAAAGACAGAGAGGCCGAGAACTGGTCCAAGGAAAGACAGCTTCTCAAGTTCCATCCCGCTAGCTTGACTCACTACACCCGGCAGCCAGTTCTTCTGTTCTATCATCTGAACAGTGAATAAGTGAGATTATTTTTACGCTGCTTTTAGTAATACTCCAGCAATATCACGGTTAAGGACACCAGACGTGAGCTTCACACACTGTATCCGTATGGGGAATCTAACCTGGGTGTTTGGCGCAACAAGCGAATGCTTTTAACCACTGCGCTATTCCACTACCCCTATCTATTGTGAAGCAGCTATCATTGTACAACATGGGTCAACTCACAGAACAGTTCTAAAAAAATCTTGACATGCTCTGCACCTTTTACTGTCTTCTGATATAGCTTAAACCTTCTTTACAAAGTCTTTATCCTGTCATATCTGAATATGTATAATATATTTCAAAGCATCACTGGCATTTATCAGTCAGAGGTTTTGGACTGAAAAATGAAAGCCATCATGTCAGTAATTAGCAGTAGTACACAACCATGGACAACAACAATCAGTGTACACCTGTCTACTTACTAAGTTACATATAGGTCGAGCATTGCCACTTCTAATATCACACAACTCAGCTATCACAGAGAGGGGGTCGCGGTAGTCGTCCGTGTCCAAGGACATTGTCTGTATCAACCTCATTAGACTCTGGAGGATCGGTGTAAATACCTGCAAGTCAACATTTAATCATTACTTAACTGTAACAGGCTTCCCACATTGTTCCTATGTGGAGTTGCCTGGGTTGTCAGGGTGCAGATGCTTTAGCAAATTTGCCACCGCCATGATGATGATGATGATGATGATGATGATGATGATGATGATGATTTGCTGGCCAAACCCAAGGCTATCTCATCTCTAACTACTATAGACCAAGCAGTCTACTTAATTGAAATCAACACAAAAAAGCTTTTGCTGACTTGTTTACCTTTTATTTATGTGACAGCACTTCTCATGCTGTGACAATCCTAGCACTTATTTGCTTTCTATAAAGCGCTGCACTGAGCAATGTTCTAGCCATATAAGGGGGTCTGTAAATATTCAAGTTGGCACCTGACAATCCAGTGATTGATGACAATCCTAGTGTAAGTATCAACCAGGGACAGACATCACTGGTCTATCAGTGTGAGACAAGTGAAAACCTAGTGAGAGCAGTTATTCATCCCCAAATGTTATCCCTGTATTGTTTAACATGTTAAGTATTACAATGCTATTACCATAATGTCAGTGATCAATGGTGAGTGAGTTTAGTTTTCTTTTGTAGCAGTATTCCAGCAATATCACCACGAGTGACACCAGAAATGGGCTTCACATGTACCCATGTGGGGAATCAAACCCAGGTCTTTGGTGCAACAAGCAAAACATGTTAACCAGTATGTTATCTCATCACCCCAGTGATCTATGGAGATAGGTCAGCAGCTGCTGCTACTGCTGCTGAGCTCACCCTGCGGAAACTGTCCTTGTCGTGGTAGATTGTCTGTACCAGCTCCGGGAGAAATCCCCTTGGTAAGTTGTGAGCCAGGAGAAACGGCAGCAGGTAGGAGACTCCATTCAGTGACCTGAAACATGAGTCACCATCATCATCAGTATCATCAACTTCCTTAACGTCATGACCTGAACAGAAAGTGGACACTTTTTGAACAGAAGGTCACAGTATCAGTATAATTCGCAGGTCATTTAACATGCATTACATTTGACTATAGATATCAGAAAGGTTAGGTTAGGACAGGTTCTTGTCTAATGTGGCACCCAACAATATTCCAGCTATATGGTGACAGTCTGGAAACACTTGAGTCTGGATCAGACAATCCAGTGGTTAACAGCACAATCATTGATCTACGCAAATGGGATACCATAGCATGTGTCAACCAAGTCGATATTGCCTTTCGGTTTGTTGTCAGCAATCCTGTCCACCCGATCCCATGAGACGCGTCTATGACAAGCATGTGTTGCCACAGACCACCTCTAACCCGAATCTCCTGGGGTCACGTCAAAAAAGAGAAAGCATAGATCCTAAACATTTTCTCAGTGGTTCTCACCTTTGTTGTACAAAAGCACCTTGTAATACAAGTGATGTGTGACAAATACACTGACTTCTGGCTGAGGACAACATGTCACTCATTGGAGGAATACTGCATCGCTGAAACACAAAGGTAGAACTGGCCATTCAGTAATCATGAGAATCACATACTGAACATATATACAACATCATAACTGCAATAAAATCTGTCTGGAAAGACAACCATTTAACTAAGATATTTGAGTAAATGGATGTACCCACATGGTGAATCAAACCTGAAACATTTAAGGTGTAGGAAGCAGTATTACTGTTAAAACATTTACGGTACTTTAACCTGCTAGGAAACATACATAGTGTATCCTCTAAATCCATCGCGACAGATGGTAGGTATTCAGGCTTACCTTGGGGGCAGTCCTCTCCTCCACAGATACTCTATCGTAACAATCTAATAGGTAGTTCAACATGTCTACTTCTTTACATTTGGCAGGAGGAAATTTTTCTGAGAATTCTCTTTTGAAGTGCTCTTGAGACATCATTGGACTTATACTGTAAGATGGAAATAAAACACATTCTGTATGAGGATGTTAGGCCACAATGTTACTTCAGGTGAAACTGGCAGACTACCTGTGTTACAGAGTGAGGCTGAATGTTACCTGAGTTACAACAGAGTGAGACTGAATGCTACCTGTGTTACAACAGAGTCGGACTGAATGTTACCTGTGTTACAGAACAGAGTGAGACTGAATGTTACCTGTGTTACAACAGTGTGAGACTGAATGCTACCTGTGTTACAACAGAGTCGGACTGAATGTTACCTGTGTTACAGTACAGAGTGAGACTGAATGTTACCTGTGTTACAAAACAGAGTGAGACTGAATGTTACCTGTGTTACAATACAGAATGAGACTGAATGTTTTATCATACAAAGTGAGACTGAATGTTACCTGTGTTACCATACAGACTGAAAAAGTGTTACCATGCAGACAGTTACCTGTGATACCTTATAGAGTGAAACAGACTGTTACCCATGTTACCATGCAGAGAGCACTGAGTCAGCATCATCAGCACGACATAGACAGCCACTGAACATTTCTATAAGGTCAGTCATTTTAGGTCTGGAACCATATTTCTAATTTGAATAAGTACAAACACATTACCCATTAAGAACAACTTTATATCAGAAATTTGTATGTATTTCCATTGTTATGACTTCAATTCCACATGGATCATTTAAGCTGGAAACTTGAGCCCTTAGAATCATATGACTACGGTCCAGCACACAGGTCATACAAACATCACATAACACCCTGGTTCAGAACACGGACTATAAAATCATATCACATCTGACCCAGGTCAAGCACAAGGGCCATTCAACAACATATGGAATTGGCAGACAGACAGTGTCTGATATTTTGAAGAGGAGTGACTGGTTTAAGGCAGCTCGAAGTAAAAACCTGCCGATTTCAGGACCTATTCTTAAAGAAAACGTTGTTCAGTTTGCTCAACAGTTAGACATTAATGAATTTAAGGCTTCAGATGGCTGGTTAATATCCTGGAAAACACGATACAGCATAAGTGAGGCTCGTACAAAGTGGTCCTTCAGCGTTGATTCTCCTGTTGACCACAATGTGGGGTGTGTTTCTGGCATATTTCTGATCCTGATAGCAAATGCCATCGCTTTCCAATGATGAGCTCCATGTTCTTTGGGTTAAAATCGCATACAAAGACCGTGACTTTTTGTTTGGTCTTGGACGTTTTTTCATGGGGTATCAGGAGGGTGTTCCTGTCCTGGCTGTCGGCCTTATGTCTGTTCTGTTGTATAAGTCTCTTGAAATATCCTCATTTTACGTAAAAATTTAGACAAACATGTAGAGGTTTCCAATTCTTAGAAGAGAATCGTCCTTGGGGTACATATATGCATTTTCTGCTGCCGGCTAATGTCACGTGACAGTTGTATTAATGTTTTAAGAAAATATTGTACAATAAACAAAAAGTCTTTTTTTGTTTGTTGTACAGCCCCTCACCACGTGGAGTCACCCCTCTGCTGTGCATGCATAGGCAACCAGATAAGCATCCAAGCCCGTATCATCATTCCTCCTGCTGAATATATCAGTGAACAGAATTGCAGGAAAGTGGGTGGCCCTATCCCAAGGATGATTTTCTTCAAAGAATTGGAAACCTCTACAGGTTTGTCTAATTCTTTTTCATACAGATCATTCTTGGGGTACATATATGCATAAACTCAGACTCCCAAAGACAGAGGCTAGGGAGGAGGGAATTCTGGAACAGTACGTAATTAATGCGACAGTAATTACTAAAATTAACTTGCGCAAAAAATTCTTACTTGTGTACTCCCCCAATGAGCTTCTGCGAGACGCATTATGGGAGAGAACTGACAGGGAACAGCCGCATCGATACCAACCTCAGAGCTAAGCATGATATAAGAGCACTCTAAACGTGCAAACATAACCCCGCCCTCATTGTAATTTCTATAGAGAGCACTGTAAGGGGGAAATCCCAACCAAAGACTAACAACAAAGCGTATGAGATCTCAGTCGTGGGATACGTCAACAGTGGAGACATGCACTTATATGCAGTAATTAGCAGCGTCAACTGACAATCAACCAAGACTCACTCGGCCAGGGTGGCAGGACACTGTCCACTGGAGAGAAAACGGCCAAAGCGCGCTTGCTCACGTGAGTGCATAGCGTGCTTGATAAACGTGCTAGGCCTGCTCAAAATAACAGCAGAACAAATCTCTTCACTTGGGAAGCGGTGACTGCCCTGACCAAGTGAGCCTTAAACCCCTCAGGGAGCGGCTTGCCAGAAACCTGAGAATTACCAGAAACCAGCTCTATGACGGCCAAAGCGGTGCCAGAAGCACAAGCAGCCAAGCTGGCTGGCTGGACAGCTGGGAGAAGACCCCAGGAATCAGGGGAAGTGGCGGAAACGCCTACAGAACCTGACCTGTCCAATCGAGCAGGAAGGCATCAGATGCCAACACCCTCTGGTCCAGTATTCGAGAGCAGAACACGGGTATCTGAATCGTCCCACTGGACACAAACAGATCCACCTGGAACGATCCGTACAACTGGGAGATAACTCCGAATATCTGCCTATCGAGCATCCACTTGTGCGGGGCCAGGATCCGGAGAGAGAGCATCTGTTCGCACGTTCTCCAGCCACGGGAGATAAACCGGAATCAACTGACAGTTGTATTGGTCACACTAGAGGAGAAAATCCCATGTCTTCCGAAGGAGCCCTTCTGACACCGTGCTGCCTTGCTTCGGGATGTAAGTCAGGGCCGTACGGTTGTCAAGCTGAAGACGAACCACCTGGCCCAACATGATCCAGAAAGAGCTCAAAAACCAACCGCACAGTTCTCAGTTCTAAGACATTGATGTGACTGGCTTCGGCTTCGGACCAGTGTCCGGACACCAACAGACTGCCCAGAACGTCCCCCCCACAGCTCGTGAGTGACGCATCAGTTTGAACAGTAAGAGCTGGTGTCAGGAGCTCCAAAGGGATCCCCCCGGAGAGATTCCCAACATCGGTCCAACACTTAAGGTGAGGAGACAACCACCCGCGAACTGTGAGACACGTCTCCAGATCCTCTGAGTCCGAGTGAGCCCACAAACTCGCCAAAGCTTGCTGTATGGGGTGCATCCTCAACCGCGCCCGCCACACCACAGGGACGGTCGCCACCATGTGACCCAAGAGACGAAGCCAAGTTCATGCAGGGGCATCCGGCTGTGAGAGGAAGGAAAACACCATCTCCCGTACTCTGCTGGCCTGGTCGGGCGATAAAGACACTAGACCGTGATGTGTTGCGAACCTCGCCCTGAGAAAAACCAAATCCTGGGTGGGTATCAGGTCCGACTTCTTGCGGTTGATGATCCACTCCAGCCGAACTAGAATCCATCACTGCATGAGTAGAATTTAGACTCGCTGGTTCAGCAACCAGACTTCCAGGTAAGGGTGACAATGCCTTCCTTGCGAGTTGGCTAGAGCAGCCAGCACTATCATGAGTTTGGTGAACACCCCTGGGGCCGTGGAGATGCCGAAGGGGAGTACCATGAACTGGTAACACACCCCGTCGTAAGAGAACCAGAGGAACTGCTTGAACAGCGGGTGTATCAGCACATGAAGATACGCATCCTTTAGGTCGATTGACATAAGCCAATCGCCAGGCTGAACAGTGGACATCCCCGAGCGGTGAGAATGGAACGGAATCCGCTTTGCTTCTTTGGAACGAGGAAATGCGTGGAGCAAAATCCCGCCTGTTCCTCGCCCGGGGGTACACACTCTATTGCGGACTTGTCAAGCAAAGCTGCAGAATACCCGCCTTGGTCACACAGGATGGCAAGGACAAGGATTTCGCGTTGTCTTCACCCATTCCAGTAGGAAGAGTGAGAGGTGACCACGCACTGTGACATGAGGCAAGAGGGCGTAAGTAGTCCCATGCAGCAATGGAGGTGACTGAGTGCCCCGCAGGAGCAGCCGGCATGACCCCCCAACGTGCCCACGAACAGGCTGCTGAGAGCTGGACGAAGAGGTCCGCTCTTTCCCCTTGCCCTCGGCGGCGCAACTCTTCCTACTCCTGCCCAGCCGGCAGACTCGAGACGTAGGCTGTGTCCCACAAGAAGAGTTCGCTACAGGGGCGCTGGGGCGAGAAACCCGCAGCTGCTGCAGCAAGGCTTTCGAGTCTTTAAAAGACATTGCAGCTGCTGCAGCCTCCTGAATGACCTGCTGTGCCTCCAGAAACCTCACTCCCAGCCAAAACAGAAGGGCCAGCAAGGTCTGCTGTGTTGCTGCCGAATAACGAGACGTTGACGGCCACAGCTTGCATATCCCCATAACCGTGCACATCACCGTAGATGCCGCCGATCTCAACAAGTCACGCATCAGGTGGGCCTGCATTTCTGACAGCTGATGTAAGAGAACTACATTCGGGGAGACATCCCCAGAGTTCTCTCCCACCTCCAGGGCTGACCTCTGTAATGAGGAGAGGTAAGCTGCATGGACCACTACTCTAACCTGCAGCATGGCATTCCGATAGACCGCCTCACAGGTCTGGTACGCCTGTCGCAGGGGGCGCCCGACTGGGCAAAAGGTGGAACTAAACGCCCTTGATTGGCAGCCGGAGCTGCACCTGAGGAAGCCAAGCCTCCCCCGAGGGAACATACACTCATCCCCAACTGGTACTAGGAACAGAGAATGGTAGTACCGAACAAGCTCTGGTAAATCAAAGTGGAGGCATGTACCAGCAAGGAGGGGATCCATCACATCCCGCACCAGGAAGGGAGAATGCGGAGCTGTGTCTGCGAGGGTTGCCTAGGAGCAAACGTGTTCACTCGGCAGGCGAACTCAGACGAGTCTGGACGAATAGTCGGAACCACGGCCTGGGAAAAAGCCTGTGACCCCAGGAATCCTCAACGGACCCTGTGCCAAGACCGAGAGAGGGACTGGGAGCGAACCCTTCCTCTCCGGGGTAGCGGAGGAGTCCGGACCCGAGGCCAAAGGCAACGGATCAACAGACATCTTCAGGCCAGCATAGCAAGCAGAGCCCGGCGATCCACTCCCCGGACTCTCCGTCCCCCGCCCAGAGTGAGTGAGGAACTAATGTCAGAGACTGACAACATGGACAAGAGAGTCCATGTGCTGCTGAAATAACTGGGTGATAAGTGACATATCAAAACCAGATGTAGACGAAGAGGACTGCGGCGTAGGGACAGACTTAGGTTTGCCACAAGATTTAGACTTAGGGTCTTTAGTCTTATCATGCTTAGCTCTCCCCTCCCGCCTCCCGTAACTCTTTATAGAAGAGGAAATCTGCTGCCCTCCATTTACGGGCCCGGGGGGAGAAACCCAAACATAATTCGCACACCTCTGGCTCACGGCCCGCCTTCTCCAGACAGCAAAGGCATTTGTCATGCTTATCTTGTGGAGAGATGATTGTCCCACAAGTACAACATGCAGTAGAAGCCTGAATTGTTTTTGTGACGTACAGTTTTGAAAGGCCTAGGATGCCTAGACGGGTTTGTGTTTGGCGACAGCTAACAAACCCTCTTGGTTAGGGATGTTGGTGAAAAGTGATGTGACGTCTAGTGTGACTAGGAGGATGTCCAGGTCAGCTGGAATAGACAGTGATTCCAATCTTTGTATAAAGTGGGTGGTGTTCCGAACGTAGCTACGATATTGCGTGACAAACTCACGTGACAAAGCTACTGATTTTTTCAGTGGGAGTGTTGTTGCCGCTTATGATGGGGTGGCCTGGGACTTTGCCCGGTGTGAGGCATTTGTGGATTTTAGGGAGAGTAAAATCTGCTTGCTTTACAGTCATCAGGTACAAATCGAATGCTACAGTTAGCTCCAATACCACAGTTAGAATGGTGACGATATCAGACTTCCCTACTTTGACAAACCTCTGCACAGCAAGCTGCAATACCCCAAACGAACGGTCCATCATGCATTCACACAACCCTATCTACCTCAGTGAACAAGTATGGTTTTATTCCAATTTTAGCAATATTCCAGCAACATCACAGCGGGGACACCAAATGTGGGCTTCAGACATTGTTCTCATATGGGGAATCGAAACCAGATCTTTGGCATGACGAGTCAACATTTAAAGCACCAGGGTATACCACCACCCCCTATTCTACCTGAGTATGCACTGCTGCAGGTGTTGTTGTTGCTGGTGCTGGTGCTGGTATTGGTGGTATATTTACCTTCTTGGGCTGCTGCTGTAGGACTTGAGAGGGGACAGAGCTGGGGATGATGTGCGTAATGACAGCACCGGGTTCTCCCCGCTGTCTCTGATCATCACCAGCACTTCCATGATGACCTGGCTAACAATGTCACTATAGTCAATGTTTCCACCACTACATGCGTCGTCCATCACCTCCCCTAACTGAGGCACATGAAGAGTTTCACATGATTTCTCTCTCCAAGAAGTCACAAACACTCGACTAAGAGATGATAACACTTGTTCCTCGCTTGCTTCAGATCCAAAGCTGACATCCTGGAAATAGACAGAGAACTGATCAACATATTTCAAATATTTCATATTTTCACCTTTGCTGTGTGTTACCTAAAACAATGGTAATGAACAAAGATAATATTTGAAGTCTAACATGTGACATCTTGGAAACTGACAAAGAGCTAAGTGAAAACATTTGAAGTTTTCCACCTGCCCAAGCCAAATGTGTGTGATGTTGGTAATATAACAATAACATTAATGATAGTGAAAAGAGACAAAATAACATATAACAGTCTAACATGAGATGAGGGATGTAGAAATGGGGGATATAGGAGCTTGTTTCTATATCCCCAGCAACTTCACTGTAGGTGGGGATAATAAAAGTACAGTGGAAGCCCTCAGAACCGGCATCCTTCCAATCCAGCATGCTCTCAATATCGGCACTAGAATTTGTTCCCAGCAGAAGCTATTTAATTTATGAACAGATACACGCCTCTAATCCGGCATCAGGCTACACCATACTCCGGTATAATAAAGACTGTCCACTTGTAATTAATGCTCACAAAACCGGCATCTGCTACCTTGGCTCACCTGTTGATTGGCCACGTGTATTAACAGCGCAGTGGATTACAGTTAAATACGGTTGTTAAATATAAGTAGGTGAGGTAAACTGGTGAGCAGCATGTATCACTTGTATTTTAGATTAATTGGCTTCACCCAATTTGTCAGTTGCTCTTGAGAAAGTTGTCGAGAAGGCTTGAAGATTAGAGGAACGTGTATTAACAACAAAGTGGACTACGATTAAGTACGGTGAAATATGGGTAAGAATTATGCCTCAGTTAAAGAGGTAAATTGGTGAGTGAAACATATCACTTGTACTATAAATTAATTAATTGCTTGTGTTGTATTTCTTAATGTTACCATATTCGCTAATCTGGCATGCCCACTATACCAGCATTTTTAGCTGGTCAAAACGCATGCCAGTTTAGAAAGCTTCAACTGTACTGGACGAGGATGCAGAAGGTTTTGTTTGGTAACACTTGCATGTGGTAAAAGTCAAATCAAGCTCCTCAAGCCCAACCATTCCTGCTCTATCATGATCACAGTTAATATCAAAAGGGTCTATTCACTGTCAACAACTTAAATTCTTAAAACTGAAGCAGGTTTTCACCCTTTTCCTCTTGATTTCTGGTCTGGTTTCTGGTTCTTCTACCTCCATCGTCTCAATGCCAGAATCCACATCCATCTGAGACTGGGAGCTACAAACACAGAGACAAACTCAGCATCTTGCTAACACAGAGACAATATCATAATATTATTCCCAGTTTGCAGCCAAAGTCACTTTGCCTGAAATAAATGCCAGATAAATATGCGACAACAAGTTAATACTAACTGTGAAAGCCTTTGTTCAAATTGGAAAGTTTGAGTAACATATGATGCAGACCTGGAACAGGCTTGCAGTGTGTGTTGTCAGAACCTGTCTAGGGTCTCTAAATGTTTCATTATCACGGAGTGAGTAAATTAGGTTTTAAACTGTTTTCACCAATACTTATACAAACCTGTAGAGGTTATGAATTCTTTGAAGAAAGTCCTCCTTAGGGTACACATAACATGACACTTGTAACCATATTTTGCAATAAAAATAGTCGTGCCCCATTTATCCGAACGCTTGTGTTTTCATTGAAATAGTCTGGATAAGCGAATTTTCGGATATCTGAACCACGGGCCATATGAACAAAGAAATGTACAAAGAAACAAACGTAGTAGGCATCAGACATAATCTTTATTGATTACACATAAACAAATATCAGTGCATACATAAAATGTCTCACATCTGTTCATGCAGTTATGCTCACTTGAAGAAATCAGTCATAGTTTTTGCACTGGCTGTGTAGAAAAGCAAGAGGACTTTCGCCTGTCAGTTCGTCATTGTCAACATTCACAAGATCATCGGCAGTAACAGTTACAGTTGCAACTTGTGCATAGGATCGTAGTGTACAGCGAAGTTCCAACAAAGCCATGTCTTCTTGTGGGTCCTCATTTGATTGGATAATATCCACATGACGAAAGCAGTTAGCAATTGTCTTTTCGCTCACAGCTGTTGGGGCTTGCTTGATCATCCATATTAATTAATTATAGTGACCCACAAATTGACACACCTCAAAATTAACTCAGTGTCACCTTGCTACTCAGAGGTAGCTAATCTTCTCACGCTTCAAAGACTGCCGACTTCTTTCATGTTATGGCATGTGAGGCCCTCGGTAATCGCATGTGTAAACATACAGGTGCTCAACCATCCAGATATATGTGACAGAAAATGCACATAAATAAGTGTTTTGTATGTGAAAATGTATGGTTACAGAAACCAGATTTCCGGATAGGTGAGCAATTTTACAACCTTGTGAATTTGTTTGAAGCAATATTCGTTCGGAAGGCAAGTTTTCTGGATATCTGAGGTACGGATAAATGGGGCATGACTGTATTTACAAAACACAAATTTTGGTTTGTTTAGTTTTGAGAGACCACTCTTACAGGGCCCTGCCAGGGCCACCAACAGCCAAGAGCAGGTGACTCTAGCTGTCAACCTCGTACCTCACTTTTCAGCGGATCAAATCAGACGGAATGAGGGGATGCAGGTGGCTGTACCCCAAGAAAGACTTTCTTCAAAGAATTCATAACCTCTACAGGTTTGAATAGTTCTTTTTCAGAAGACGTCTTCCTTGGGGTAGATAAAGGCTTTGGACAAACTCTCAAAGACTTGAATCTGGGAGTGGTATTCTGTCTGACCTAAGGTACATTAGAAGTGAGAATTTACAACCTTACGGAAATAGCAAATGACACTTACCAAGTTACCTGACAGCTGATGTCAGTCAAGGCAGGGGGCATGACTAAGGCGAGGACCCATACTGTCAAGCTTATATGTTGATTGGCTGATTGGTAACACACCCATCTTTAAGTCCCACCCCTCAACCAAATGGAGAAATAAGGGACATGCCAAAACACAAACTTGTCCATAGCACACAACCACTAAGCGGGGGAAAATGGAAACTTAAACCCAGGCACCAATCACCATAGCTGGACTAAAAGCTACCACCAATAAAAGGGGGAAGGATAGAACACAACACCAAGTGCAAACAGAGTTAGTCATCTAAGTTCACTTGGCTTGAGAAGCGCTACTCTGTCCACTGTAGAGAACCAACCACACACCAAGCACACTAATGACATGAAAAGTGAGCTACGAGTTTGACGGCTAGGGTTATCTGTTCTTGGTTGTAGGGGGCCCTGGCAGGCTCACCCATCACCTCTCGATCAAAGATGATCATTGGATCGTCTGGTTCAGACTTGATTATTTACAGACTGCCACCACATAGGTGGAACATTGTGGAGTGTGGCATAAAACTAAACTCACTCACTCACTAACTCACTCTATCAAGGAGTATCTGGATCAAACACAGGCAACAGGTTTTACAATACAACTATACCATAATATATCTACTGTGCATCATCTAATAATTATATGAGAAGTAGAATCATGTACCCTCTATATCACACTTCTTAAATGCCCATTTTGAAATTAGACTTAGCTTCAATGAAAACGATAGCTGATGTAAAAAGTAGTAACATTCATGCTGAGGCTATTAAGGATGTAGCTGGCATGGAGTCTCACTATCACTATACAAAGGAACAGATAGGAGGGGCTGTTTCAAAAGCAAAGTCAGGACAGGTGTAGCAGATGACTGTTGGGCTCTGGCTTGGGGATAGAGATATCAGCTAATATACAATGTTCCCTTAGGGGAGTTAAACTGTGGAAGTACATAGCATATGATAACAATTTACAAATAATATCCTGTCAGTGTTTGTGTGGTCAGGCTACCTACATATATAACTATATGTATATAACCTGAGACATTTAATACAATGTTTCTCTGTGGGTATCAGGTAAATACTCTTTACATATCTCAACGTAAACTTTATGATAGGTAAGATGTTCATCAATATATGAGACATATTCAACCAGGGATACCCTAACAGTCTTGTACATTATCCCTGATTCAACACACATGTAAAAGCACAAAATATCTTTGAGATGACCCCCTTGTGACCCTTTCCATCATCATATCTGGCTGAGCGACCTAATTGCCATCTATAGCTGTTTATTGTTTTGAGCAGCTATTTGTATTTTCTTCTAAGTTTTGCCCCATTTTACGGGTACACATGCTTTTCTGGATATCTTCCTAGGCATCCCACTGAATGCCCACTTAGGCCGAAGTGAGTTATTTCCACATATCCTATTTCAAGTTGTGTAAATTTCAGGTATACAGAGTAAAAGCCAAAGACAGTTTTTATCCCCCTGGCATGTAATGTGGGGGTACATAGTTGACGCCTCGTCCCTCCGTCTGTCGTCCATCCGTCCGTAATCATTTTGTTTCCAGAGGATAACTCAGAAACCATTCAATATTTTTAGACCAAACTTGATAGATATAGTAATCTCAGCCTATGGTTGTGCCTTTGCTATTTACAGATTTTTGGCATTTATACTTTTTTTGTTTTTTCTCATGGAGCACTTTGGTATTAGTCTTATGGAGGGTGGGCTTCATTTCCAGAACAGAACTCAAGAACCGTTCAATATTTTTCTGCAAAAAAATATCAGTCAGAAGTTGAAGTGGTGCCCTTTTGCTATGTACAGGTTTTTGTGGTTTATTATTTTCTCTGTTTCTATGGAAATGTTTCAAAATGGAGGGATGGGTTTCGTTTCCGGAGCAGAACTTAAAAACCATTCAATATTTTTCTGCAGAACTTGGTGGATATATCAATCGGAACCTAAAGTGGTGCCTTTTGTTACTTAAGGTTTTTGTGATTTCTTAGTTTCTCGGTTTCCACGGAAGCGCTTCGTACTTAGTCTCAAAAGTGAGAGGTGTGTTTCATTTCCGGAGCAGAACTCAGGTTTTGGTGATTTATTATATCGGTTTCCATGGAAACGTTTCAGACTTCTCTCAAAAGTGAGAGGTGTGTTCCGTTTCTGGAGCAGAACTCAAAAACTTCTTAATATCTCTAAGCAAAACTTGGTAGATATGTGGCAGACCCCAAAGTGGTGCCTCTTTACTTACAGGTTTTTATGATGTATTATTTTCTCAGTTCCATGAACATGTTGCTGACTTCGTTTCCGGAGCACAACTCGAAAAACATTTCATATCTTTGAAAAGATCTTGGCAGATATACGAGACAGATCTTGAAATGGTGACTTTTTCTGATTACAGATGTATGGCATTTATATCTTTCATGAATTCTATGGAAACAATTCAGACTTGGTCTAAAAACACAATAAGTAACTGTCGGATGATTTGTCCTTTCAAATATGTCCTTTCAAACTGTGATGTTGATTGGTTAATTACACATGTAATAATTTAGCTATATTCAAACAAAGTATAACTTATTGTTATGCAGCCAGAACTGTCTTGCATGTCTGGAGTGCCTGGTTTATCAATGGATGAGACATATTCAGGTGACATGAAAAAGCAAAACATATCTTTCAGATGGATCTAGTGTCAGTAGGTAGTGCATGTATTTCATGTCAGGTGAAATGATAGTCCATTGATATACCTCGCTGAGCAACCGAATTGCCTCTATCGTTTGATCTATTATATTGAATTATTTCAACACATCCTATTTGCAGTTGTGTAAATTTTAGGGTAAAAGACTTAAACTTTTTTTTTCTATTTCCGACAGTACTTTAGACCCTTGATTCTACATACAAGTAAAAACATCAGATGTCATTTAACTGTCAGAGTTCAGGTGAGTAGACTGTTTTAGCATGAAATCTATGATTAATATAGTGATGTCTACTAACGACAATGCTCTTTGAATAATTATCCCAATATCAACCAATCATGTTTCGCCTTGTTTCACTGCTCGACACTGTTTGAGCTGGATTAAAAGTTATGTTCTCATTGTACGGAAAGTTGGAAACGATTGAAATGGATTTTAAAATGTCAACTCCAAACAGTGATAAAGGTTATCAAAAACTGAAAATATGATGTCAGATTTGACTTTTGATTAAATGAATCACTGCAGTCCTAGAGTCTGCCAGAACTTCTCAAACTGAAATCTAAGCACATCCATGTTGAGTCTTAGTCCCTTCCTTACAAGAACAAATGAAAACGCAAAGGTCATTATGTCTCTCTTAACCATGAAGCAAAGGTACTGATTATCAGTGAGGCTAAAGCTTTCATGAATGGTTGATGATGAACCTGTGGCAGAACAGTTCTGGCTTATGAAGTGTTTGCAATGACTCAATAGGTCAGTGAGCTAAAAAGACAGTTATTGCCCACAAATATGCAGTCAATCTGAATAACAATTGATATTGGATGAAAATACTTTACTCTGAGAGTTTCATGAGGATGCACAAAAGTATGCTCATCATGCTTGAATGAATAATGTAACAAGTTAAGCCTGCCCACTCAATCCCATTAGACACTTCTTACAACAAACATGGGCTGATGTAGACCCATTCCAATATGATTCTCTGACTCTGAGGAAGTGTTGTATCAAACAAGACTGATTAAACAAGACTAAAATATCCACATACTTTTTAACAGTGAACACAGAGGCCTTGATAGAACCTGCAACCTATTGACTGGGAACCCCTAAACCTTGACTGAGAGTTAGTGTATGGAATTGGTTAAAACCTCATAATTGATAATAGTTTCAATACAATACCAACAAGTAATGACTGAACCATTGAAAATATTTGGTTAGCATCATTTTTCAAATATTCCTGTTGATAGTGTTATGTAAATCAATACACAAAAAAATAATAAAAAAAACATGTAGTTGTAAACTTGCAAATTTCACATCTCTACAAGAGGACTAGGGTGTTAAGAGCATAAATTTCCTGGAGTCTTTAAGATAAATTTGATCATGACTTGGAACAAGCTTGTAGTGCTGATGAAATGCAAATTAAGTGATAGCCAAATGCAGCCTTGAGAAAAATATATTTGATGCCAACAAGTGTTCCAAAATTGTTTGCATTCGATTATGAGAAAATATCACTTCCTTGGTTGTTCAGTCACTGCAACCAAACTTCAGTTGTTTCAATCAATCGGACCACCACTACTGAGAATGGAGTATCCCTGTGAAAGCATATCAAAATATCAAATCTCCTACTTTTTTTCGGAACAATATTCGGTATCCATGTCCATGGTCTGGGAAGCTGCTGGGCAGTCAACACCCAAACTGCCCGAGGAAGAGGCTGTACTTTGAGACGACTGCTGGCTCTCAGAGCCCTGTTGCATGGGTGACACTTGACTAGCTTCATTCTTATCTACAGGACTTGACTGGTTGCCACCAAGGCGGGCAAGGCGTCTCCTCCGAATCTGGAATAGCAAACACTTTAACATTTGCAGGTGAATTTGTAAATGATTTCAAGCTTTTACTACAATGCATATCCTACACTGACAAATATATTTAAAAGAACACCACCTGGTTACAGAGGATAGTTTCCATACAAAATACCACAATGTTAATTATCAAAGAACACTGAATAAGAGTGAGTGAGTGATAGGCTACCCCACCACCCCATGAATAAGAAAATGACTGAATTGTTTAAAGTAATAATCACAAAGCACCTTTGCTTTACAATTGATAAGCCGATGGCCTTGTCTAACCGTGCAACTGTCAAAATTCTGGGGTAATCAGAGCAAAATGCCAAACTATGAATTGCTAAAGATGTACTTAAAACACATGATACTTTGCATTCTGATGACCAATTTCACTTTGAACAATATAGATGTTATGTTAGAAAGAAAAAAATAGCAATCTGACAGATGGTGAAACTTCAAACTCAGGGAAGTAAATTGAATAATGGCCAAAAATACTTAATTTTCACTTGCAACACACAAGATAAGCTTGGATACAATCGAAATGGCTAATGTGGTCTCGTCACGGATAAGGTACTTTCTGATTCGAAAAACTCAGCTGATTTGTAACCAACAAACAATGACACGCAGAAAGTCATAACAGCAGAAGCAAGAATGTTGTCGTTTCAAATCACCTCGTCGGGGGTTAATTCACTCATCTTTTCTGAGTGATTCCTAACGAGGTGTTAGAATGTTGCCTCCTGTGAACGAAACTTAAAAGAAAGTGTGGAGTACGAGTGTGAAAAAATATACAAAGATGACGCTAGAAAACAATTCACGCCTTGGATTTTCTAATTTTCTGTGACGTCAATTCCGGATTACACAGTAGCCTCCCATGACTGAATTGTCAGTTCCGGTTTTGGAGTTGTCTCCCTGTTATAAACCTATTTCCGTAAGAACTAGTTTCATTGTGTAATCTCTAAAGTCTCGCCGTGTGGTGGTCATAACTGTAACTTCATTATGCATATTTGGGTAAGATTGATTCTGAGCAACCTAACATGGATGATCACATGCCCGTATGTGGGGGTGTTTTTTTTGGGGTGGGTGGGTTTTTTTTCGTTTTTTTCCGTTTTTGTTTTTGTTTTGGAGGGGGTAGGGGAGTGTATGATGGTGTTACATGGTTAGCAGGGTCGAACTTTTCCTATTTCCTATTTATCTTATTGTGTGGGCAAAATTCGGGATATTAGAGATCACACTCACATACACATTACATTTAACAACTACATTTATTCAGTGTAATTATCCTTCATATAATACATCAGAAACTCTTCACCATCTTGCGCACGGGATAATGGCTTGCTATACAATGCAGTATCACCAAGTAGATGACAGCACGTGTTCATAATAATAATTATTGTAATGGATTTCTGTGGCGACTGTTATCCAACTCGAAGCTGTCACAGGTCAAGGAGGGATATGCTTCTGCGAGGGGATTTTGAGCAGCCTATAGAAGGAGTTGAATGTTGCTGGCGAATGGGGTTCTGGAGGGTTGGGGCAGTGGCAGAAAAGACGGGACTGACTTGTTTTGTCCTGGTATTTGGGATGGCAAGTTGTATTTTGTTCTTCTTTAACCATCGACTCTGTGGTGGTCTGTAGAGATTGATCGTGTCCCTATAGTACAGAGGCAGTCTACATCATTCACTGCCCTGTGTGTCTTCAGTTTCAGTCATGAGCAGTTAATTTCAGAGCATACTTTCAGAGGTATGTATATTTTATAAAAATGCCCCAGAATGCACAGAAAACCATTTTTTTCAGGCGACTCCTTTGAATCTTTGAATTAACGTATGTATGTATGTATGTATGTATGTATGTATGTATGTATGTATGTATGTATGTATGTATGTATGTATGTATGTATGTATGTATGTATGTATGTATGTATGTATGTATGTATGTATGTATGTATGTATGTATGTATGTTCTATCTGTAAAACCTGAAGTGGAACTATACGCTTTGTCTGTTAGACACGGACATTCTGACACTATAAAGACAAGTAATTTTAAAGCTTCATTCAGGTAAAGCTTCCACTCGTGCCTGGGACTATTTCAACTCCTGTAATCATACTGGGAGAACTGAGGATCCACTGCTCCAGTCCAGAATACATTGTACATTAGTGAAATACTGCTCGCACATGTGGATTTCAAACAACACGCGGTCATGCCATTGTGAAATGTGGGTTATAATGTGCTGAAAGTTAGCGATATACCTTAGCAGTAACCTGTCATGTTTAGATATTACTTTTTACGAATCTGAAGATCCGGATTAGACTTCAGCAACTCACGCTTGTGGCAAGAGACGACAAACGGGATCGAGTAGAAAGGCTTGTTGACTTGGTCCACACGTCATTGTATCCCAGTTGCGTAAATCGATGATCATGATGTCTGGACAAGACTCGATTTTACAAACCGCTGCCACATATAGCCGGAATATTGCTGTAGACGCCGTTAAGCAATAAACCAACCAACCATACGAATATTTAAACTGGTCTAGATACTGGTATCCAAGAAAACAGTTAGAGACATATTTCCGTAGAATTTCTGTCCTGAAAATATAAACGTTGTTTAACAAACTATCACTAAAATATTGACGTAGGGTGTTGGTAAAGCACGTGCAGAAGTGCCGACAATGTTATTGATTCATTAAACTGTGCTGTGTCGCCTCCCCCATTTCTCGCACACCTGGCTGTCCCTTTAATTTTTTAATGATCAGCGCTTCACTGAGCATTTTATGTTTATTAGTTTTCGAGTTAGACTGTAATTCATCGGCCCACTTTTGAGCGTAACTCTGGCTTGTGAATGAAGCAATGCTACGAACGTTGCTGATAGGGTCCCAAGTTAACTTTGGATAATTTTGTGTAGTGAGATCTAGACTGTCTAAACTCAGCGACATTCATTAAAAGGTTACGTTATATGACATACAAAAAATAGGGACTCAGTCCCCTCCCCGACACCTCATTTGTTCCTGCGGGCCTGATGGAAACTATGTTTATAGGGCTGTGAAGTGCTATGTCCGAGCCCCGAAAGGTTTCCCGATAGGAACACATGTTTATCTGTGTGTCGCCGCCCCGGGCGGAATCTCATATCACAGGCTGTGATCAGATGATGTGATATTTGGTGTCTTACTGAAGTTATAACCAACCTAACCGTAAGCCTAAGGATCATAAAGGGTGCCCAGCCCTAACCCCAAACCCTTACCCTAGGGATCGTAAAGGGTGCCTAACCTTAATAAACCCCAAACCCTTACCCTAAGGATAGTAAATAGTGCTGGGCCCGGTTAACTACATTCTAGCGTAACCAACCCATCTCAATAAAATGGTATGTTAGCAGATAAGCGAACAAAACGAAACGAATACCTCCACTTCTACGATTGATGACGTACAGAGACGTTTAGGTAACCTTAGTGATAAAGCGTTCGCCCGTCACGCCGAAAAGTCGGGTTCTGCTCCCATCATGGGACAATGTTTGAATTCCATTTGTGATGCGATCTCTGTTCTGATCTTGCTGAAAAGCGCGTAAAATCATTCTCGTTCACTCACGTATGTCAGAAGTGGTAAAATGGATATGTTTTGATTTCTGATGCTGATTTAACTGCCTAGCGGGTGATAAAAAACGTCGTCATAAGACGATGCTTTAGATAAGGTTGATGTGTCAACGTCCCCTAACGTGCCTGATTACGTTAAACAGCCGCCTCGGGCGACGTCGTCGACTACGGGTGGGACCATTACCTGGCCAAGCTCTTGTGTTGTCCATAGAGTTTACCCAAACTGGCAACTCCGTACATTAGCTCTGCAGACAGGATCAGTGACCAGCACACACTGACACGGATTCACTTGTACGGAAACTGATCAGGTTGGTCAAAGATTTTTGCCTTGCTATAAATTATAATTATTGTTACCATTATTATCCTAAAGGTGTGACCTTATAAACCAACATTATGGTAACATGTCTCTTCTTCTCTCCTACGAATGTATGGCTATGGGAGGGGGTGGGGTGGGGGTGGGAGAGAGAGAGAGAGAGAGAGAGAGAGAGAGAGAGAGAGTGTGTGTGTGTGTGTGTGTGTGTGTGTGTGTGTGTGTATGTGTGTGTGTGTCTACAGGCATACGGGCATCTGTATCTGGCTATATGGATAAATACGTTTAAGTAACTACTTATATCATTTTATTTATTTCAGCTAGATGATCAACATACACTGTCGACTGTGGATAGCGAGCCATTTAAATCTATAATGTAGGCAAGCTTGTTTTCCGTCTTTTGGGGACCTGCACAAACTAGGCTCAAGTAATATTAGTTGTGACGCAAGTGGTCTTTTGACATTCAGTCGTAAGAGGAAACTTGTTCCGACAGATGCTCTCATTTCAACTAAGCCATGTCAAAATACGTGGCAGGAGTTTGAATAACCGAAGAAAGAGAAAGGTAGATCCACCGGGCCATCTGCTAATCTTTTCCCCAGTGTTACCGTTCATTCACGCCGTGATGATTTTTTTGCAACTGATTGTAAACACTCAGTGCTACCGGCCTACACAGCCACGTTGTCAGGTAGCTGACCGTGTGTTGACAGTTCAGCTGTTGCGGTATGAAGCATGTGGTCAGTTGATTATCATGGTACAATGATGTCTTTGGTTCAGTATTTTTGGAGGGAAGGATGTTTTATTCACAATTATTAATTTGCAGTCTGTTGTTACCTCTGTCGCACAATTATGGCCAAGAACCTGAGCAGAAGTACATAGATCTACATTGCCGACCTACACCGTTCACAGTGTACACATCAAACAGATTCATTGATTAATGTGTTGCCTGTGATGTTGTTTACGTGTAACAGGCTTCTTAGAGAAACTTTGATAGGTAACTAATTTTTGTTTAAAAAGAAATGTAAACAGAACGAAGACCATATATGCTGGTGTTTCCTATTTTTGCAGTACTTATGCAAACAGGTCTTAACGTATGAGTGCTTATTGTTTTTAATTGAAGAGATTCCTCTTCTAACATCTGCATCTATCAACTGCTTGATCCATTAGGCATATTACCACTCTTGAGCTCGGTGAAAAACAAGGTTGTCCGCCACAGACTTAATGAGGCATTTCTTATTCTTGTGGCATGAAGAGGAAGTTACGTTATGAAGCATAAGGAAGAGGAATCCTGTCGGAAAATGTGGGAAAAAGTTATAATTTGTTCAAGTTGGTATAAACTCATCAATATTTGTTACATTGCAAAAATTTGATCATTTGCAGACTTTGGCCTCTTCCTAGGTACCTTTCAGTGATGTAAACTACTGCTAAGTATCGTGCGATCTTGGCAGAAAACATGTTTACTGTGAAAATAGGAAACCTGTGAAATAGATGAACCTTTACTATAAATCAGGGGCTACATGTACAAGATGCAAGTCTGAAAGATGCAAGAATCTGATGTATAATAATATTATTACATGTATCCCCATGCTTGCATTTGGAAATTGTTTAGTATATGTGATCTGTGGCAATGCCTTATTGCCCCCAGACGATGAAAAGTGCAGTATATCAGTTGAACTGATTTCTAAGAGTACACACGTTTGGTGAACATGTCCCATCTGAAATACTGCAAACAAGACTCATTCCCATTAAGATAAAATACTTTGACTGGCCTGTTGTACATAGATCAACATATTTCCTAACTGTGACTTACTTTCAGCCTCATAAACAGGGACTGTTCTGATGCTTGAGACTGAGAATGGGTGCCCACTATGTTCCACTTCATTCATTCTGACTAAAATTAGATCCAAGTTGTCAGTAATGCTAAGCAAATATTGAAGGCCATATCTGGGTCATAGTAGATTCACCCTAGACTCAACCATTCAGTGTTGTTCACCCAGGTGTGAAAGTGATAGTGGGAATGTCTGTTCTAATCATGTCCTCTTAAAATGGTTAGCATAAGGTATGCCAGTCTAGTAACTCTCACCTCAGCAAGAAAGGCATTAGAAACATGACTTTCCATAGCCTGTGGAAATTACAACCATACAATCTCAACCTTTTTCAGACAATTGAGTATTTTTATTTGTTCTTGCTTTCAAATTATGAATCAATATTTCTCAAAGCTTAGTCGGAAAATTAAGTGCAAATTTGACCTTATGCCATAAACTTTAAACAAAGCATCTTTCTAAAAGGTTAATGTTGACTATTTGTCATTTCATTGTTCATGACATGTGACTGTCACATGACCTCTCATGTCTTCTGATCTTTTTGTTTGCACTGATGAGATCTTAAATCTGATTTCAGTTGGATTGTTGCTTATGTAGTAGTAGTATTAATAGGATTGTATTTGTAAATGTTCTAAACATTGTATGAATGCATTTATCCATTCATCCATACAGATATGCATGCATCCATCCATCCATCCAGTGAGTTTAGTTTTACACCACACTCAGCAATATTCCAGCTATATGGCAGCGGTCTGTAAATAAGTCTGGACCAGACAATCCAGTGATCA
Organism: Haliotis asinina; assembly: GCF_037392515.1. Classification (NCBI taxonomy): domain Eukaryota; kingdom Metazoa; phylum Mollusca; class Gastropoda; order Lepetellida; family Haliotidae; genus Haliotis; species Haliotis asinina. Next base: position 25,152,096 of record NC_090295.1, read on the forward strand.
ACAACATGAGCATCGATCTGCGCAACTGGGAACCGATGACATGTAACGAAGTCAGCGAGCATGACCACCTGATCCCCTTAGTTGCCTCTTACGACAAGCATAGTCGCCTTTTATGGCAAGCATGGGTTGCTGAAGGCCTATTCTACCCTGGGACCTTCATGCCACGGCATCTGTCCATCATACATACATACAAAAACAATGATACCTACCTACCTACCTACCTACCTACCTACCTACCTACCTACCTACCTACCTACCTACCTACCTACCTACCTACCCACCTACCCACCTACCCACCCACCCACCTTTGCATATTGCCAATGTGCAGTTCAATTGCTCAAAGGCACTTTTCACTCGTTCAGTAGATGTACAATCACACTGGCACATTGTATTTTCGATCCCTGGAGACCATACACACCCTTGCTGCCGACTAGGTGTACTGAGTTGTGCCTTTCCCATCCTTACAGGGTATCCATTCACAGCTGGCTGGACTGGGATACGTAGTCAGACTCAGAGTACTTAGTCCAAGTTTACAGCCTGCAGCTATACCCACAACTAGGTGTTTGCACATGTTCATGTGACCACCATCTAGTTATCTGCCAGTGGGTTCATGAGTTCCTTAAAGTGAACAAGGTTATGTACTGTAGGCTAGGGGGTGTGACTACAATGAACACATGCTGAAAGACTCTGCACATAAAGTTGACTCCAAGGTATTTACACAGGGTCACAGGTGGGCTTGATCCCTGCACCTCCAGGCTTATTGGATTACTAGCCTGGCACTTTAGACAGTTGGCCAACCATGTCTCCCAAGTTCACCAAACGTGCCCAATTCTGATATATTACCGAAATTGTCAAACTGAGGAAAATAAATCTACATGTACTTTCAAATATAGGCTGACTACCCGATGTCACCGCATGTAAAACACAACGTCATAGAAGAAGCGTGATGCCATAGTATTGTTCATGACGTCACATCATCAGTGTATTTTACATGATCAGTGATATTTTGCTTAAGGTCATCATATGAAAAATATTAAACCTATTATTTTCGTCCTTGTAAGTAATAAATATGTGTATGTATGTCATGTATGCCATTTTATATTTTCAGATGTGTCTTCAGTAGAGTCATCAAAATACTACGATACATGATGAGTCAATGAACACTTGTTTATGGCAAGTTGACTCCTCTCATTAAGATAATGAGTGTGACAGATGGGAACGGGCCATCTGCAAGGAAACTTGAGGAGCACTTGAAGCAAGAAGAAGCAGACATGACGAAGTTGTCACTCCGGAGTCGAAAGATTAGTACAAGTGATGATTTAGAGAAGCAGGGTCTGCTCAACATCCGAGCTTTCCTCTTCCTCGTTCTGTGGTACTTCTTCAGCTTCTGTACTTTGTTCTTGAACAAGTACATTCTGTCCACACTCAAGGGAGACCCAACATTGTTAGGTGAGTTCTAATTAGTTGTGACGTATGATGTATTTGGGATTACAGTATTTACACTTTCATAGTAAAGTACAGATCCTAGTACTTTTATCGGTTGAGTCTCCTGTGGTATTGAGACGGACAGGCCGTTAATGTTTACTTATTTATGGATACAGATCTGGAATTGTTAGAAGAATAATGAGTAGACATACTGATGTATTTGATAGCAAGACAGTCATGAGAGCTTTTGTATTGTGGGTTAATATTTGCAAATTTCTTTTGAGCCCCAGGCATGCCTCATCTTCTAAGAATATGTTCTCACAGAATGCCATCATCTCAGTGGGCATGGTTAGTTTGAATCAAAACCAATGAAAAGTAATTTATCAGCATCTTCTACTTCTATCTAATTCCTTGAGTGTGTTGAAAGCGTGTGCCCAGCATCTTACTTAACAATGAAACATCTCAACTGACTATGTGCACCTTTTATAAGCTTAAGCTTTAAACTTGGTCTATTTAAGGTGTCTCCCACTATGATATTGCTAGAATATTGCTAAAAGCAGCATGAAACAATACTTGTTCACTTGCCTTAAAATCAGAAAAGGTCCAATTAAGAACATAGCTTACATGTTTTGAGACAAGACAATGTATTCAAGGCCATTATAGAGACCGTTGAGAAACCATACAGACACAGAGAGTTAAAAAGCATTCAACTTTATATATAAGAACTTCACTGCATAGAGTGAGTTTCCAGTGTGTAGAACCTAGAACACTGTTACCAAGTTGAAAGTGATTACAACAAAGTGATTAGTGAGTATTATATGTTGTGACCGCAGCAGAATAACATTAACAAGAGGCTACTGATACACAAGTAGCACTTCACTGAATCAGACCAGTAAGTAAGACAACAAGCAACACAAGCCATGTAACCAACAAACAGGGGAATATATTGTAAAAACAAGCTGATTAGGTGGTACTGAATAGTTGCTAATAATCTATAACTTGATTAACAAAGGTCGATTTGACTCACTAACTTCTAAAATGCCAATCAAACAATTATGGCATTACAATTCATAGATACTACTAAAAGGAAACTGAGGATATAAGTAACAGATGACAAGTGCATATAGTAACACTCATACTTATTGCTTGAAAAAGTCTTTCCAACAAAACACAACTATGTTTGTGATGGCAACTGCATTCTGGGTATTTCATATATATTACAGTGCATCTCTATACATGCACGAAGAGCCCTTAGGGTATCGGCAACTGAACCAGCCAGTGAAAGTCTTCGGTACACTTTAGGTGCACGCCCACCCGCTCTGACTGAGTTCGGTACCCCGGCTGCTTCATTTTGAGACGAGTAAACCCAAGTACCAAATATGGCACTTTTGATTTGCGATTGTACGCTTATAATTTTGTTTATTTGTTGTTGTTTTTCATAATCAGCAATGTATATTATGTGTCATAATTGTGTTTTCATTATGTTTATTTTTTTGGTTGCATCTAAGCTTTAAGTTTAACCTAAGTCATATAGCTTGAATACTGATGAGTAAGGCATTAAGCAAGTATAAACCACCAAATGATGTCAGACAAAAACTGAGGACAGCTGCCAAAATGAGCATGAGATGGTCACAGCCTGTGATCTGGATCAGTGGAGACTGCTGCTGATGTTATTAATTACTTGGGATGATGAAGTCAGGATTACTGTCTTATGTGTCTTGTACATTACAGCTTTGACCTCTTTGATATTTCAGGTGCCATGCAGATGGTGATGACGACAATGTTTGGGTTTATACAGATGTACCTCCCTTTGGGTATGTACAAACCTGTACAGAGAGAGGGCAAGCCACCCAACTTCTGGAGGAACATGATTCTGGTGGGAACCATGAGGTGAGAGGACACCTGTTTTGTTAGGACATCCCAGTTTTAAGAATGTATTGCAAATGTTGCCAAATATTTGTGAAGAAATTAATGGCTTACTGGCTATTTCTAAAATATCAGCATATCACATGTCTCCCGTAACATACAGCAGCACCTGATATTGACCATACTCTGTCAACTTGGGCTACCCCAGTGGTTGAAGAGTCCACTTGTCACACCTAAGTAGGTTTCCCTCATGTATACAATATGTGAAGCCCACTTTTGGGGCCACCTGCTGTAATGTTGCTGGAATACTGTCCCCCAAAAACGTATACACTCACTCACTGCACCTGTGAAGGTCCAGGTTAGAATTAATCTTCAGTAACCCATGCTTGTCATAAGAGGCAATTAACGGGATTGGGTGGTCAGACACGCTGACTTGTTTGACACTTCATTGGTTCCCATTTGCACAGATTAATGCTCATGCTATTAATCACTGGATTGTCTGTCCTGATGTGTTCTCTCATTCACTCACTCAGTTATCCCGTGTGTTTCAGGTTTTCCACAGTTGTATTGGGTCTGGTGGCTCTCAAGTTTGTTGCAGTGTCCTTCACGGAGACCGTGAAGAGTTCGGCACCCTTGTTCACAGTACTTATATCCAGAGTTCTGATTGGAGAGTACACCGGCTTCTATACCTTTTTGTCTCTCATCCCCATCATGTTTGGCCTTGCCTTGTGTTCTGCATATGAACTCAGTTTTAATGTACAGGGCTTTGTCGCAGCCCTGGCCACCAACTTAACAGAATGGTAAGTGCCAACAGTGGAAGTGGTCAGAATGGACTCTTCTTAATCCAGACCTATGTCTGTACCAGACCAAATTTACAAAACACAACAGGGTTACATCATCACCAATGTTGTGCTTGATGCCAGAATATCATTATGTCCATTTTCCTTTGTTTTTATTTTATCAAGTAAAGAAATGAAGACCTCGTACAGACAACAGTGTGATGTCAGGTTGAAACTTCAGTAGAGTGTCCGGTAGAATAAAAGTCTCATCTGATCTTTAATTCTTTTTTATAGAGATTGTCTTTTTGGTACATATATGCATTTTCTGCAGCTGAAAATGTCATGTGACTGGTGTATCAATGTTTTGATAAAATATTATACAATAAACAAAAAGTCACTGAGAGTGACAGCAGAAGGAATGATGATACAGGCTTGTATGCTTATCTGGTTTGCTGCGTATGCATGACAGAGAAGTGATTCCAAGTGATGAGGGGCTGTATAATGAACAAAAACAGACTTTTTGTTTATTGTACAATATTTTATTAAACATTGATACAACTGTCACATGACATTTTCAGCAGCAGAAAATGCATATCCCAAAGCGAATTCAACGTTCTGGTGATTTTGAGGATTGCATAGCTAGTGCTGTATTGGGGAAGTATGTGCGCGATCAGAGGGCACAAACAGTTACATTGGTAGGGCAGAAGTTCAGTTCCTGTCATTTATTGACAACTGAAGTCCAGAAGTTAGGTTATGAAAAGTTCAGATAAGCATCAATATTATTTACCCTAGATCCTTAATACCACTTCAGATGCAAGATCAGTCGTCTACTTGTGACAGGTTATGTATAAAACAGGAAGGCACGTGATCAAAACACTCTCACAGTGAGGAGGGAAAAGTATTGCTTATTGACGAAAACACATACAAAATAGACGGATGTGGCAAGCGACTACAGGTGCACCGATACGATGTCATCAACGCTATTTTGGTAGGAAAGCCATGATATTTTTGTGTGAAATAGAGGAATATATCTTTATCACTCAACATTAGCAAAAACGAAAACTTAAAATGATATTAAAGATAAAAAAATACGTTTTTGTCTTACATCATTGAGAACCCCTAACATGGAGATATATGTACCCCAAGGATGATTCTCTTCAAAGATAGGAAACCTCTCGAGGTTGGTTTAAATCTAGATCCATGTGAGATTATTCTTGGTATGTTACTGCGACTAACTAGTAGATCAGTACATCAAATTATATGTACAACAGATAATATGTCAATACTATGTATTTCTGACCACAAACTCTCAGATCCCATCAGTAATGGGAGGGAGGGAGGGAGGGATGAGGCTCGTCACAATAAAATATGTTGGTGACAACTGTCAAACATTGTGTTGAGCTGAAGCTTGGAGTTCTTTTAAGGTAGCTGAGTGGTCAGTTGCTCCTCATTTTCAAATGAAAGTGTTTTGGGCAAACTAAGTTATTTTGGGGCACTGTTAGTGTGGGGATATATTCAGAAACTGTACGTTAACAATATCATCTAGTGACCTTCCTCCTAATCCCCGTTGGTGCATAGCCTAATGGTTAAAGGGTTTGCTTGTCACACACCCCCACACACACCCAAATATTGACATGATTATGACATCTCAAAGCAAACCATGTGAATCAAAATTAATAAATCTTGAATGTCCACAAGAAAGATTGCATTTTGTGTGACAACTGTATTGATTTATGATCAGCGTATTTTGTGACAGCACAGTTTCAGTGAGTGGAACGAGGTGATGGCACTGTCCTCAGCTGTGCTTGAATGTGTATGGGCTGATCTTATTGTGTTGAACGCATCTGCCAGTCGTGTTTTCCCTCCAGATGCTCGCAGGCTTCTCATTCCCATTGTAACCATATGGTTTACTGCCATGATATGGTTGAAATACTGACGACGATGTCATGATAAATATTAACTCACTCACTCAGGTTTGCATAAACTCCTTATCCCACACCAATTTTACAGAGCCAGCAGTTGTATTTCTTTTTTCCCTGCTCAAAAAAATAAAATCCTAATGTTAAATATAAAGGAATGAGACTTTGACTGCCGATAGATTTTCAGAGGACAAAAATCCATAAAACTAGAAATTAAGTTGGTCTGATCATCAATTAACATATGCACTTGCATGTCTGACATAACATTTAGTAATCACTGGATAAATATTTTTTGAAAACTATAATGTCATGGTTGATTGAAGTTTTAGGTTGGTTGTGGCTATTGATTGTGTATAGTAACAGATGTTAATTGTCATAGATTTCACAACTGTGTGCCTCATTTACACACCTGGGACCTGGCAGGATGGTGTAGTATGACAGTCAGTCAGTAGCATGTAGTGGAATAGCTTGTGGACAGGATTGTTTGAAGATTTATGAATGGACTTACTAAACATGGTGTACCTGCTGCGTAAGGTGGGGTGTTGGTTGTTTCAAAGGGGTCACATTATGTAGCATGGTTGAAATTTCACAAAAATGGGAAGATTTCCAATCGCATGTACTGAATCTCAGTAGTTTACGAAAACCTCCCACATGTCATGGTTTGGTGAAATGTCAATGTCATTGATGACCTGACTTTTAAGTAGCTTTGACGATTGTGACATGAGCCTTCTTGCCTGTGATCACCTGTGATCATGGTAAATGGATGAGGTTCACTCAGTGTTATTGAGGGCTTCCAGTGTCATTACTTAGTACAACCATTGATGTTTTTTTCAAATCTAACAAATTTAGTAAACATGGTCACAAAAGCATGTCCTTTGGCTGTTCTCCATAGAAGATCTGGATTAAGTTAGGAAACACAGTGAAAATTTGGCTTTGAAGGCCATGACTGGTAGTAGTAAATAGGTAGATACAGTTGTAAGGAGGATAAAACTGAAAAGTCAAAGTCAGTGAAGTAGCATTCTCATGAACCTTGCACACTTTGTCATTAAAATTGGAATTTGATGAAATTTTAATCGACATGTCACTTCTCTTTTGGAAACATTGCTCAATGCCTACAGAACAACAACAAACAACAAAGCAAGAACAGTACTGTATCCACTGACCCTGGAACCAACTGGTCTTGTTAAGTGCCCTGATTATCTCTATTGGCCTGTCTTTCATGGAATTATTGATATATTGTAGTATGAACTGCAGTATTGTTCTTTTCACTGTTTGATTGGTGGTACATTGTTTGTCTCTCCATTTCAGTTTACAGAATGTGTATTCCAAGCTTCTAATAAGTGGTGAAAAATATAGATATACGTAAGTATACTGGAATGCTGGTCGAGCCAGTCATGATAAAGTGTAAACATCTATTGTATGACATTTGATTCTTGTAGGATTTAAGCTCATGAATTATTTCCCTCAGCTAAGGTTGATTTAGAACATGAAAGCAGATAAATTTGGTTTTAAGATTTCTTTTAATGGAAAATACATTCTTTACAATATTATTTGTATCTCGATGTCTGAAGATAATTTGTCATATATGCCACCTCTTCAACCCATTTGAAGATACTTTTTTGTTGTGGGATAGCCTAGTGGTAAAAGTGTTTGCTTGCCACACTGAAGACCCAGGTTTAATTCCCCACATGGGTACAGTGTGTTAAGCCCATATCTGGAGTACCCCACCCTGATATTGCTGGACTATTGCTAAAAGCAGCGTAAACCTAAACTCATTCTCTTCTTGCCGTGTGAACAGATGTTATTGGACATTAATATCCTGCCCCAAATTCAGTATCTGTATTTAGTTGCGATGTTGCTTGTTTCAGACCAGCAGAGCTCCAGTTCTACACAAGTATAGCATCTGTAGTGGTCCAGATCCCAGCATGCTTTGTGATGATGGACCTCCCTGCAGTACAGAAGTCCCTGGACTACACATTATTATCTACACTTGTTCTAAATGGCATATTCTTCCATTTTCAAAGCATCACAGCATACGTCCTCATGGGCTACATTTCACCTGTAACACATAGGTAGGTCCTGAAGCTGTGGTAGCCTTCTTCCCTTGCCAACATGTCATTGTGACTTGTGATCAGCCAGAGGGTTTGTTTGTGATCAACTCTAGACCAGACAATTCATGCCATTAATGATTAAGCTGCACAAGTGGGATACTGTAACATGCATCAACCCAATCCACCAGTGTCATCTCTTACAACAAGCATGGTTTCTGAACATTCAATTCCAACTCACTTTTTCAGGGGTATTAGTTGCTGTGGACTGTTTCTAACATGGATCTTCATTGTGTCCAAATTGATCTAAACAGTTACGCAACCCATGAAGATCTGGGTTAGAATTGGTCTTCAATAGCTCATGCTTGTTGTATGAGGCAACTAATAGGATCAGATGGTAAGGCTTGTTGTATGAGACAACTAATAGGATCAGATGGCAAGGCTTGTTGTATGAGACAACTAATAGGATCAGATGGTAAGGCTTGTTGTATGAGACAACTAATAGGATCAGATGGTAAGGCTTGTTGTATGAGACAACTAACAGGATCAGATGGCAAGGCTTGTTGTATGAGACAACTAATAGGATCAGATGGTAAGGCTTGTTGTATGAGACAACTAATAGAATCAGATGGCAAGGCTTGTATGAGGCAACTAATAGGATCAGATGGTAAGGCTTGTATGAGACAACTAATAGGATCAGATGGCAAGGCTTGTTGTATGAGACAACTAACAGGATCAGATGGCAAGGCTTGTTGTATGAGACAACTAATAGGATCAGATGGCAAGGCTTGTTGTATGAGGCAACTAATAGGATCAGATGGCAAGGCTTGTTGTATGAGGCAACTAATAGGATCAGATGGCAAGGCTTGTTGTATGAGGCAACTAATAGGATCAGATGGCAAGGCTTGTTGTATGAGACAACTAATAGGATCAGATGGCAAGGCTTGTTGTATGAGACAACTAATAGGATCAGATGGCAAGGCTTGTTGTATGAGGCAAATAATAGGATCAGATGGTAAGGCTTGTTGTATGAGACAACTAATAGGATCAGATGGCAAGGCTTGTTGTATGAGACAACTAATAGGATCAGATGGTAAGGCTTGTATGAGACAACTAATAGGATCAGATGGCAAGGCTTGTTGTATGAGACAACTAATAGGATCAGATGGTAAGGCTTGTATGAGACAACTAATAGGATCAGATGGTAAGTCTTGTTGTATTTGGTGGACACATATCATCGGTCCCCATTTGTGTGGTTCAATGATACCAGGATTGTCTGGCCTAGGCATGATTATTACAGACCACTATCATATAATTGAAATATTGCTGAGTGTGGAGTAAAACTAAACTCACTCAATGAAACTTTATATTTAGAGATTAATATTGTAATGGAGGTGAGTTTCAGTGTCATTGCCATGTTTTGAAAAAAACATTTGTTTGGTTTCAGTGTGGCAAATACAGTGAAGAGAGCATTCCTGATCTGGTTATCTGTGATAACATTTGGAAACCCAGTGACAATTCTCAGTGGTGTAGGGACTGTCACAGTTACTGTTGGAGTGTTATTCTACACCAAAGCCAAAGAGTATGACTCCAACAGACGAGAACACATTGCTCAGTATTCACGGACACCTGAACCAGTGACTAAGGAAGTTTGATGATAGTGACACTCTAGACTCCATGCCTCATTCATTCTACATCCGTCACCATGGATACATTGTTTTCCAGGATACCTGTTGTGTCATTTTATGCATGGCAGGCTGAGGTTTCCACACAGGGATCAAAACATTGTGAAACATTGCTGAATATAACTTACTTGTGGCAAACACCAAGTGTTAACGTCCTGTATTGTTGTAAGTGTTTTACACCCATTTGATATCGGCGATCTGATACAGCAAAGATAAGTGGAATTAACTCATGCCACACAACACATATCAACACTTTCCAAGTAATTTAGTGAAGCTTTTAGAAATATACTAAATCTGTTTTGGTACAGGCCTTAAATAGATGAACACTGGTTTTTGAAAGATAGTTTGTCAGTGTTTATATATATTTAGCTGTCTTTCCTTACAGTCATTGGAACTGAAAAGTTCAAAACCCCAAAGAACACAACATTATGATCGAAAAATGTACCAAATGATAGGGATGCAGATGTGTAGTGATTTGTCTTTTTTGGTCTTACTATGACATTGACAAATGAAATGCAAATCCACATACACTTTTTTATGAAATATGTGTTTTATGTATTGACTATTCCTGATTGGTACAGTTGTTTGAAAGACACTGACTGGTTTTATGAGTGCTTCTCCTTCAATAGAAGCTGAAAATTGGTAGGCGATGTGGGATGTGTTTTATGATGGATCATGGTATTTGTTGTAGTATTCTCTCCAATTGCTTGAATTATGGGGTAAATTTTGGCATCTCCTTTTGCCATGTTAATATCAAATGATTGCTTTTACCATTATCACATTTAGTTTAATTTTGTTGTATTGGATTATCATGTGTAAATATATGAATCTGCGGGGTAGCTGTTGGTCAGTAGTGCGGCCTGTTTAGCCATAACACTTATCATGCGTGCTTCACAATACTCAGTCAACTTTGTGTTATAAACACTTCAGAAAAATTTGACTTTTATGGCTAAGTATAGTCCATTTGGCTCAAAAGCGGACTGATGAATTGCAACCTAACTTGAAAGCTCATAAACATAACATGCTCATGAAGTGCTGATCATAATCAAAACGTCAAACCAGCTGTGTGAGGTTTTTGCGGAGTTTTTGTCCTAAAAAAAGCCAAACTTCGCTGTTTATTATGAGGGAGGAGTTCTGAGAAAGGCACAAGCAGATGTTCGAGAAGCACATGCACAAGTGCCGAGAAAGTTGTTTATTCATTAACCTCTGCTGGGAGGTATCCATATTTTCTCACACACCTGGCTGTCCCTTTCTCTGCACCCCTCCCTCATAATAAATAGTGAATTGTATCAATATTTAATGATAAATTGTTAAACAATGGATTTTTAGGACAAAAAAATCTGCAAAAACCTCACAGAGTTGGTATGATGTTTTAATCATGATCAGCGTTTCATTCGTTTTATTAGTGTTCGTGCTAGACTGCAGTTCATTGGTCCACTTTTGAGCCAAACGGACTGTAGTAATGGCATACGATAGTAGATGGATCTTTTAGAAATATATATTTCCATGAATCATGTAATTAAAGGCAGCTTTACATAGAACCGTTACTGTGTTTCGGCAAAGGTGGTGACTTTACATAAAACCATGGTTGTGGGTGAGTGAAGTTTATGACCTTTACTTAAAACCATGACTGTAGGCAGGTCAAGGTGATGACTTTTACGTAGAACCACAGCTGTGGGCAGGTGAAGGTGATGACCTTTACATAGAATCATGGATGTGTGTGGGTGAAGGTGATGACCTTTACGTGGGACATGGCTGTGGATGTTGGCCATGGCTGTGAGTGGGTGAAGATGATGAGCTTTAGATAGGAATTTGACAGTGAATAGGTACACTTGCCTGTGGGTAGAAGAGATAAATATCCAGCTTTCCTCCTACGATAAGCTAATATGCAGGGATATGCCTGAAATGGGAAGGTGGCATGAAACGTAACTGACTGACTCACCCTAGGCCATATTATTGTGGATAAAATGGGTTTGTTGTTTACCTTGGATTGTCAGCAGCATGTGTTTCACTGAAGTGGAAATGTAGTCAGCTCATATGACATCAAGAGACATGAAATGTGCTTTACAGACGTACTCTTACAAACTCCATGTCTACATCTGCTGTTGTACACTCAGTCCAGTCTACCTCGGTTGTGATCCATTCAAGTGTGTATGATGGACTAATGTTTGCCCACCTTGTAATATTTAGGGGAACCGTTTGATGGTTATTCTAGAAGCTTTGAGTAACAGACACCATTATGGATAACAACTTCTGATTCATTGCATATCTGTACATATGGAAATGTTTCAACTTTACACAGGGCGATATATCAAATGTTTGCTAAATGCAGTATGAAAAGTTGTTATCCATCAAGCAGAACTTATTTCTTTGCAGGGAGGGGAATAATGTCATTGGATAAAGATAATTCTCTTAAAAATAATATTGTCACTTCCAAAAAATACATAGTTTTTTTTAAAGAAATATTTAGACTCACAGTGTTGGTAAGAGATCAAGTTATGTTTGTGTTCTTGAATTCTCTTTGCACAAAATATTACATGGTTTGTAGGTTAACCTATGAAAATACGATAAGATTTTACTCTGGTGAATGTGAATGGCAGTGTGACGGAATCATGGTGTACCAGAGTGAAAGTGACTCATGTTCTAGTAGTCATTTAAGGTGCTTTGCTTCTCTAAGTCTCTCATGGGGAGACGTGTGCAATAGTGGAGAAGGGCTCGAGCCAGCTGTTTTTCTGCACAGGGTTATGTAGGGATATTTGTGTAATGGGTAGTGCGCCTTGGACAATTGCCATCAGTTGGGACATCAGTTTGCTTCATAGGTTCTTGAATTTCTTTGTTGTGCCATATTCATATTGTATGTATAAATGCAGAATCATGAAATGCTGAATGAGTGTTGCTCTGTATTGTCATCTGAAACAGGTTGGTTGTTGTGCATAAAGCAAAAATTATTGAATGCCTTCATATATTTTAATTAAAAAGTCATGTAATTTCTCAATGACCTTAATGAGTTTGGAAGTTTTGAAAACTAATGAATTCCAAATCAAATTTAAAGCTATTGTGAACACAGATTCTAATTGTTCCCTGTAATACTTCATTGTGATTGGTCCAGTGGAGGTGTCAGTTTCAATAAGATGATTCACTGTGTGTGGCTGACCTTATGTTACAGCCAAAATACTTTGTGAAAATATCATTTCTGGTGCCCCCTGCTGTTAAATTGATGGAATATTGCTAAAACCAGACTTGAAAATATCAGGGCAGCTGTCTGCTTGTCAAATACTGTAAATGTATTATATATTGCACTGTTTTTGGTTTACTGCAAACATTTAATCTGAGAGAATAAACCGTTCATTCATTCACTCTATCCACACTGGCCTTTGAGTTCTTACCATAACACATCAAGTTTGAAGACAGAAATTTACAGGAATCTTAAAATGATGATGATAATAGCATAAAGAATCATATTTTACCCATTCAGCACCGTACACATGAAAACACTAAGTACTTAATACCTCTGTGAGTAAATGTATTACTGTATATATCATGCAGGTAGTAATTTCCTGTAAGTAAGCAATACATGCTGCCTGATGGGTTAAGCCACTCTGGCCTAACAGACAGCTGGTAGTTCCAGGAATTACTCATTGTGTGAATAATTGACTGTGTGATGTGGTCTAAACTGTCAATGACGCAAAATTTGCACCAAGCGAAAAAAAGTATATTTACAGTACATATATTGTCAGCAAGCCCAAACACTTGTATATGACTATTACAAGAACCAGTAACATACCAGGCCAATTAACATGGCAGATGATCTGTTTCTGCTTGCATGGAAGTACACCGTCTATGTGACTGTGCTTCTACTTTCAGATAGCTGATTCTCCAAATCTGTAAAAGTATTTAGAGACAGGTGTAAACACCTGACAATTATTGGATACTAACAGTAATTTATACCAGTAATTACTTGAAAAAATCCATTGCAGAATCTAATTGATGAAATTATGCTGAGAGACATTAAACCATTCTAAATCACTGGTTGATAAATACCATGTTTGGTAATCAATTTCAGAGATAATTTAAGAAGACCTTTAAGTACCCATAAGTATCATTATTGATGGGGTCACAGTGCTGGTTTGTTTCTTGAGAGGCATTTAGAAGTTGAATATATAAATCAAGTAAATGGAAAACATCTTCTTTACTGTGTAACACAATATTCTGGGCTACTTATTGCCCCTTGCCATCCATATACTCGTCCTATACAGTACTGGTTTTACAGAACTGACTTTTTTTTCTGAACAGGATTACTCTTAAAAATAACAAATCATACAGGAAATGAATCGATTTATGATTTGGATCTATGAAATCCACAGTGCATGAAGCAAGCATTGTTCCTGACCACCATTCATATGTTCAGATAGATGGACATGCTTATGACTGGTTGTGTGGAGTTCTCACCGATAGTACTGCAGGATGGATTGTGTCCTTGCTGGAGATGTCACTGCAGGTGCCCATGGAGGTGTTGGGGACAGCTTATTGAAGGAAGTCATTGGGTACTTATCCACAAAGTGTTCATAACATTACAGCCTGTACTATATCATTGACAGTGCTATAAATGCTTTGGGGTCATGGTTCCTGAAGCTAACCTCTGCTTTTACAGAAACCTCCAATGTATACAAAGAAAGGTGGTCAGTCTAAACCCTATTATTGTTGGTAATGGATAAATGTAATTAAATGGACAAATAGACTGTAAACGGACATTATGTTTGCACAATTTGTTAATCTGATGATTACATGGGTATTGTACATGTGGATTAGTATAAATGCACTGAAGCATGGAACGGAATGAGCCAATAGTCAAAAGCAAAGGGACAGTCACATGGAGAGCAAGGGAGGTAACAGTATCAGTTGTTCTGAGAGATTATGCACGCTGGTCTGTCTCAGCGCAGTGCTTTGCAGAAAATTGATTGAAATCGAGGCATCTGTGTAGGTTTTGTGAGTTGTGTACAGATCACATGGTTTTCAAGGTCCCTTTCCAGTGTTTGTCAGAATGTGACTTTATATTGTAATTGTATGTACAAACACTGGACAACAGGTTATTGTTTTTGTGTATATATGTACATATATATGTATGTATATTGTGGGATGTCATTCAAATGATGAGATGTAAAAAAAAAGAATAGAGAGAGTATTAAACATTTTATTTATTTTCTTTGTTGTTGTTTTGATAGGTTTGATGCATATCATGAGAATTATTCTGACCCTACAACACTGATCTCATGACTCTGTGGGTTCATGCCGGCTTGGAGTCAGACCACACTTTGGTTTAATATCACTGAAAAAAAAACCAAACAGCCAGACATCAGGGCTTGTAACTTCAAAATGTTACCAGCCCAGACTCCAAGATGTTTTGTGGATTTACTCAGATGTATGCAACATCTAAAATTTTGTAATTTGGACCATCTGTCAGAAATTTAGCCCATTTAGGGCAGTCAGACAGACCATATTTCATGCCCTGCGTTTGGACTTGAGCAAAACATGAATGAAGTAGTATCTGGTTTTAAGCTTATATAACATGGAGTGGTAGGGTAGGCTGGTAGTCAGGCATTCGCTCATGGCACCAAAGACCTGGGTTCAATTCCCCACATGGTTACAATGTGTGAAACCCATTTCTGGAGTCTCCCACTTTGATATTGCTGGAATATTTAGAAAAGCAGTGTAAAACCTAACTCACTCAAATATGATACTGTTCACTAAAAGTCATTTGACTCGTGGCACAGGGCTCCCTTTCACAAAGCTCTAAGGTCATGGAAAAGTCAGGGAGTTTTGGCTTTTCTCTGAAAAAGAAGAAATATGTCACTGATCAGGTATGGTAGTAGTCAAAGTCAGAGATGCTTCTTCAAGTTATTCTACTGAAGGCTTCTGGCTCATATGCAGGCAATGTAAGTAAACATACATCACATTTCACAAAACAAATTACAGTTCAGGTAAGATGTTGCTTCCTTCTCTTAAGATAACAGTATATTTTACATGAAACACTACATATATACTGTATATTTTAACAGAAAAGCCTCCATATAGATGGAATTGTGCTTTCTTTGGCATATCAGTAAACTCAGCACTTTAACAGATAATTCTTTTGGATATATTGTTTGCTTAAATCAACATATGTGGGCAAACAAAAGCAAAATGAATTACATCTTCAACAGCACGATTACATAGTGGACATACTCTTCCATGAAACTTAATCAGTTGGATTTGTGAGTCAATTTGAAATATATTTTGGGGGTTCAAATTCCCAAATTCAGGGAAACTGACATTGATGTAACCTGGGCCTTCTCAGAACATGATCTCAGATATTATACTCCCTGTTAAGCGTTCACAGTGTGGGAAAACACTAGTCTGAGATAGGCATTGTGATAAACTATAGATAACTGTTTGTTATTCAAAAAATGTTTCTCTCTACAGGCATCAAATCCTCCTTTTCTAGAGATAACTATGTTTGGTTTTTCAAAATTAACAGATAATTTTCTAGAAATTATCTAGCAGCCCACGGACAAGTAAGATACCATTATTTGATAGCCCCAAATGAAAACTGACTTGTCCCAGCATAGCAGCAAAATTTTCCGGCTGGCCAAACCTCTCATGGGGAAACACTGGCCTTTCTGCAGGGAAACTTTCGCCTAGGCTAAACTAAACTTGTTTTCATGTTTATCTTTGTCTAGAAAAAGTCAGAAATGAAAACATGATGAGAGTCCTTAATCCAGAGTGCTATATTGATTGAACAACCAGTTAAATAGATAAAAACTGCTATTGGACATGGCCAATACTGTATTAATGGGAAACTAAATCTGGAAATATATTTCATGATATGTCTCCAAATTATTAAAAATAATTTAATATAATGAACTTTTTCTTTACTTTATTATATTATCATTTACTCATTTTAAATAAGAGATTAGGAATTAGTAAACAAGCACATGTGAATAATGTTGTATTACGTTTATATACAAATACAAGAAATGTTAGATAATGAACAGCATCATGAGAGAGGAAGCCTGAGTATATTAAGTCTCATTACACATGATATGTGAGACTGAATGTTTATTGAATGTCTTAAAGTGACATGATTTGGACCTATGAAGAACTAATGCAATGCATCTTCACAGGAAGGGCAGCAGGAGCAAGATGGATTTAGGGACATATGCCATTCAAACATGTATGCATTCAAATCACTACACCCAAGTCAGAGGCAACAATGGACTATGTGGCAATAACGTACCAAAATTTACATAAAAATGACTGTCGGTTTGATGTTTGTAATAACTCCCCGTTTCAGTGTATGTGCAATGATGGGAAGAAGTGGCCTCGCTTGGCCAGAAACTCGCCCTGTTGACATTTGAACAAGGGTGGGGAAGAAGTAGCCTTCCTTGGCCAGAAACTTCCTCTTTTGACGTTTGAACAAGGGTGTGGAAGAAGTGGCCTCGCTTGGCCAGAAACTCCCCCTTTTGACATTTGAGCAAGGATGGGGAAGAAGTGGCCTTGCTTGGCCAGAAACTTCCCCTTTTGACATTTGAGCAAGGATGGGGAAGAAGTAGCCTTGCTTGGCCAGAATCTCCCCCTTTTGACATTTGAACAAGGGTGGGGAAGAAGTAGCCTTGCTTGGCCAGAATCTCCCCCTTTTGACATTTGAACAAGGGTGGGGAAGAAGTAGCCTTGCTTGGCCAGAAACTCCCCCTTTTGACGTTTGAACAAGGGAGGGGAAGAAGTGGCCTCGCTTGGCAAGAAACTCCCCCTTTTGACATTTGAGCAAGGATGGGGAAGAAGTGGCCTTGCTTGGCCAGAAACTTCCCCTTTTGACATTTGAACAAGGATGGGGAAGAAGTAGCCTTGCTTGGCCAGAATCTCCCCCTTTTGACATTTGAACAAGGGTGGGGAAGAAGTAGCCTTGCTTGGCCAGAAACTCCCCCTTTTGACGTTTGAACAAGGGTGGGGAAGAAGTGGCCTCGCTTGGCCAGAAACTCCCCCTTTTGACATTTGAGCAAGGATGGGGAAGAAGTGGCCTTGCTTGGCCAGAAACTTCCCCTTTTGACATTTGAACAAGGATGGGGAAGAAGTGGCCTTGCTTGGCCAGAATCTCCCCCTTTTGACATTTGAACAAGGGTGGGGAAGAAGTGGCCTTGCTTGGCCAGAAACTCCCCCTTTTGACGTTTGAACAAGGGTGGGGAAGAAGTAGCCTTGCTTGGCCAGAAACTTCCCCTTTTGACGTTTGAACAAGGGTGGGGAAGAAGTAGCCTTGCTTGGCCAGAAACTTCCCCTTTTGACATTTGAACAAGGGTGGGGAAGAAGTGGCCTTGCTTGGCCAGAAACTCCCCCTTTTGACATTTGAGCAAGGATGGGGAAGAAGTGGCCTTGCTTGGCCAGAAACTCCCCCTTTTGACATTTGAACAAGGGTGGGGAAGAAGTAGCCTTGCTTGGCCAGAATCTCCCCCTTTTGACATTTGAACAAGGGTGGGGAAGAAGTAGCCTTGCTTGGCCAGAAACTCCCCCTGTTGACATTTGAACAAGGGTGGGGAAGAAGTAGCCTTGCTTGGCCAGAAACTTCCCCTTTTGACATTTGAGCAAGGATGGGGAAGAAGTGGCCTTGCTTGGCCAGAAACTCCCCCTGTTGACATTTGAACAAGGGTGTGGAAGAAGTGGCCTCGCTTGGCCAGAAACTCCCCCTTTTGACATTTGAGCAAGGATGGGGAAGAAGTGGCCTTGCTTGGCCAGAAACTTCCCCTTTTGACATTTGAGCAAGGATGGGGAAGAAGTAGCCTTGCTTGGCCAGAATCTCCCCCTTTTGACATTTGAACAAGGGTGGGGAAGAAGTAGCCTTGCTTGGCCAGAAACTCCCCCTTTTGACGTTTGAACAAGGGAGGGGAAGAAGTGGCCTCGCTTGGCAAGAAACTCCCCCTTTTGACCTTTGAGCAAGGATGGGGAAGAAGTGGCCTTGCTTGGCCAGAAACTTCCCCTTTTGACATTTGAACAAGGATGGGGAAGAAGTAGCCTTGCTTGGCCAGAATCTCCCCCTTTTGACATTTGAACAAGGGTGGGGAAGAAGTAGCCTTCCTTGGCCAGAAACTCCCCCTTTTGACGTTTGAACAAGGGTGGGGAAGAAGTGGCCTCGCTTGGCCAGAAACTCCCCCTTTTGACATTTGAGCAAGGATGGGGAAGAAGTGGCCTTGCTTGGCCAGAAACTTCCCCTTTTGACATTTGAACAAGGATGGGGAAGAAGTGGCCTTGCTTGGCCAGAATCTCCCCCTTTTGACATTTGAACAAGGGTGGGGAAGAAGTAGCCTTGCTTGGCCAGAAACTCCCCCTGTTGACATTTGAACAAGGGTGGGGAAGAAGTAGCCTTGCTTGGCCAGAAACTTCCCCTTTTGACATTTGAGCAAGGATGGGGAAGAAGTGGCCTTGCTTGGCCAGAAACTCCCCCTTTTGACATTTGAACAAGGGTGGGGAAGAAGTAGCTTTGCTTGGCCAGAATCTCCCCCTTTTGACATTTGAACAAGGGTGGGGAAGAAGTAGCCTTGCTTGGCCAGAAACTCCCCCTTTTGACGTTTGAACAAGGGTGGGGAAGAAGTAGCCTTGCTTGGCCAGAAACTCCCCCTTTTGACGTTTGAACAAGGGTGGGGAAGAAGTGGCCTCGCTTGGCCAGAAACTCCCCCTTTTGACATTTGAGCAAGGATGGGGAAGAAGTGGCCTTGCTTGGCCAGAAACTTCCCCTTTTGACATTTGAGCAAGGATGGGGAAGAAGTAGCCTCGCTTGGCCAGAAACTCCCCCTTTTGACATTTGAGCAAGGATGGGGAAGAAGTGGCCTTGCTTGGCCAGAAACTTCCCCTTTTGACGTTTGAACAAGGGTGGGGAAGAAGTGGCCTCGCTTGGCCAGAAACTCCCCCTTTTGACATTTGAGCAAGGATGGGGAAGAAGTGGCCTTGCTTGGCCAGAAACTTCCCCTTTTGACATTTGAGCAAGGATGGGGAAGAAGTAGCCTTGTTAGGCCAGAAACTTCCTCTTTTGACATTTGAACAAGGGTGGGGAAGAAGTGGCCTTGCTTGGCCAGAAACTTCCCCTTTTGACATTTGAACAAGGGTGTGGAAGAAGTGGCCTCGCTTGGCCAGAAACTCCCCCTTTTGACATTTGAGCAAGGATGGGGAAGAAGTGGCCTTGCTTGGCCAGAAACTCCCCCTTTTGACATTTGAGCAAGGATGGGGAAGAAGTAGCCTTGCTTGGCCAGAATCTCCCCCTTTTGACATTTGAACAAGGGTGGGGAAGAAGTAGCCTTGCTTGGCCAGAAACTCCCCCTTTTGACGTTTGAACAAGGGAGGAGAAAGAAGTGGCCTCGCTTGGCCAGAAACTCCCCCTTTTGACATTTGAGCAAGGATGGGGAAGAAGTGGCCTTGCTTGGCCAGAAACTTCCCCTTTTGACATTTGAACAAGGATGGGGAAGAAGTAGCCTTGCTTGGCCAGAATCTCCCCCTTTTGACATTTGAACAAGGGTGGGGAAGAAGTGGCCTTGCTTGGCCAGAAGCTTCCTCTTTTGACATTTGAACAAGGGTGGGGAAGAAGTAGCCTTGCTTGGCCAGAATCTCCCCCTTTTGACATTTGAACAAGGGTGGGGAAGAAGTAGCCTTGCTTGGCCAGAAACTCCCCCTTTTGACGTTTGAACAAGGGAGGGGAAGAAGTGGCCTCGCTTGGCCAGAAACTCCCCCTTTTGACATTTGAGCAAGGATGGGGAAGAAGTAGCCTTGCTTGGCCAGAAACTTCCCCTTTTGACATTTGAGCAAGGATGGGGAAGAAGTGGCCTTGCTTGGCCAGAAACTTCCCCTTTTGACATTTGAACAAGGATGGGGAAGAAGTGGCCTTGCTTGGCCAGAAACTCCCCCTTTTGACATTTGAGCAAGGATGGGGAAGAAGTGGCCTTGCTTGGCCAGAAACTCCCCCTTTTGACATTTGAGCAAGGATGGGGAAGAAGTGGCCTTGCTTGGCCAGAAACTTCCCCTTTTGACATTTGAACAAAGATGGGGAAGAAGTAGCCTTGCTTGGCCAGAATCTCCCCCTTTTGACATTTGAACAAGGGTGGGGAAGAAGTAGCCTTGCTTGGCCAGAAACTCCCCCTTTTGACGTTTGAACAAGGGTGGGGAAGAAGTAGCCTTGCTTGGCCAGAAACTCCCCCTTTTGACATTTGAACAAGGATGGGGAAGAAGTAGCCTTGCTTGGCCAGAATCTCCCCCTTTTGACATTTGAACAAGGGTGGGGAAGAAGTAGCCTTGCTTGGCCAGAAACTCCCCCTTTTGACGTTTGAACAAGGGTGGGGAAGAAGTAGCCTTGCTTGGCCAGAAACTGCCCCTTTTGACGTTTGAACAAGGGTGGGGAAGAAGTGGCCTCGCTTGGCTAGAAACTCCCCCTTTTGACATTTGAGCAAGGATGGGGAAGAAGTGGCCTTGCTTGGCCAGAAACGTCCCCTTTTGACATTTGAACAAGGATGGGGAAGAAGTAGCCTTGCTTGGCCAGAATCTCCCCCTTTTGACATTTGAACAAGGGCGGGGAAGAAGTAGCCTTGCTTGGCCAGAAACTCCCCCTTTTGACGTTTGAACAAGGGTGGGGAAGAAGTAGCCTTGCTTGGCCAGAAACTTCCCCTTTTGACATTTGAGCAAGGATGGGGAAGAAGTGGCCTTGCTTGGCCAGAAACTCCCCCTTTTGACATTTGAACAAGGGTGGGGAAGAAGTAGCCTTGCTTGGCCAGAATCTCCCCCTTTTGACATTTGAACAAGGGTGGGGAAGAAGTAGCCTTGCTTGGCCAGTAACTCCCCCTTTTGACGTTTGAACAAGGGTGGGGAAGAAGTAGCCTTGCTTGGCCAGAAACTCCCCCTTTTGACGTTTGAACAAGGGTGGGGAAGAAGTGGCCTCGCTTGGCCAGAAACTCCCCCTTTTGACATTTGAACAAGGATGGGGAAGAAGTAGCCTTGCTTGGCCAGAAACTTCCTCTTTTGACATTTGAACAAGGGTGGGGAAGAAGTGGCCTTGCTTGGCCAGAAACTTCCCCTTTTGACATTTGAACAAGGGTGTGGAAGAAGTGGCCTCGCTTGGCCAGAAACTCCCCCTTTTGACATTTGAGCAAGGATGGGGAAGAAGTGGCCTTGCTTGGCCAGAAACTTCCCCTTTTGACATTTGAGCAAGGATGGGGAAGAAGTAGCCTTGCTTGGCCAGAATCACCCCCTTTTGACATTTGAACAAGGGTGGGGAAGAAGTAGCCTTGCTTGGCCAGAAACTCCCCCTTTTGACGTTTGAACAAGGGAGGGGAAGAAGTGGCCTCGCTTGGCCAGAAACTCCCCCTTTTGACATTTGAGCAAGGATGGGGAAGAAGTGGCCTTGCTTGGACAGAAACTTCCCCTTTTGACATTTGAACAAGGATGGGGAAGAAGTAGCCTTGCTTGGCCAGAATCTCCCCCTTTTGACATTTGAACAAGGATGGGGAAGAAGTAGCCTTGCTTGGCCAGAAACTCCCCCTTTTGACGTTTGAACAAGGGTGGGGAAGAAGTAGCCTTGCTTGGCCAGAATCTCCCCCTTTTGACATTTGAACAAGGGTGGGGAAGAAGTAGCCTTGCTTGGCCAGAAACTCCCCCTTTTGACATTTGAACAAGGATGGGGAAGAAGTAGCCTTGCTTGGCCAGAATCTCCCCCCTTTTGACATTTGAACAAGGGTGGGGAAGAAGTAGCCTTGCTTGGCCAGAAACTCCCCCTTTTGACGTTTGAACAAGGGTGGGAAAGAAGTAGCCTTGCTTGGCCAGAAACTCCCCCTTTTGACGTTTGAACAAGGGTGGGGAAGAAGTGGCCTTGCTTGGCCAGAAGCTTCCTCTTTTGACATTTGAACAAGGGTGGGGAAGAAGTAGCCTTGCTTGGCCAGAATCTCCCCCTTTTGACATTTGAACAAGGGTGGGGAAGAAGTAGCCTTGCTTGGCCAGAAACTCCCCCTTTTGACGTTTGAACAAGGGAGGGGAAGAAGTGGCCTCGCTTGGCCAGAAACTCCCCCTTTTGACATTTGAGCAAGGATGGGGAAGAAGTGGCCTTGCTTGGCCAGAAACTTCCCCTTTTGACATTTGAGCAAGGATGGGGAAGAAGTGGCCTTGCTTGGCCAGAAACTTCCCCTTTTGACATTTGAACAAGGATGGGGAAGAAGTGGCCTTGCTTGGCCAGAAACTCCCCCTTTTGACATTTGAGCAAGGATGGGGAAGAAGTGGCCTTGCTTGGCCAGAAACTCCCCCTTTTGACATTTGAGCAAGGATGGGGAAGAAGTGGCCTTGCTTGGGCAGAAACTTCCCCTTTTGACATTTGAACAAGGATGGGGAAGAAGTGGCCTTGCTTGGCCAGAATCTCCCCCTTTTGACGTTTGAACAAGGGTGGGGAAGAAGTAGCCTTGCTTGGCCAGAAACTGCCCCTTTTGACGTTTGAACAAGGGTGGGGAAGAAGTGGCCTCGCTTGGCCAGAAACTCCCCCTTTTGACATTTGAGCAAGGATGGGGAAGAAGTGGCCTTGCTTGGCCAGAAACGTCCCCTTTTGACATTTGAACAAGGATGGGGAAGAAGTAGCCTTGCTTGGCCAGAATCTCCCCCTTTTGACATTTGAACAAGGGTGGGGAAGAAGTAGCCTTGCTTGGCCAGAAACTCCCCCTTTTGACGTTTGAACAAGGGTGGGGAAGAAGTAGCCTTGCTTGGCCAGAAACTTCCCCTTTTGACATTTGAGCAAGGATGGGGAAGAAGTAGCCTTGCTTGGCCAGAAACTCCCCCT
The DNA here is from genome assembly GCF_037392515.1 of Haliotis asinina. Taxonomy (NCBI): domain Eukaryota; kingdom Metazoa; phylum Mollusca; class Gastropoda; order Lepetellida; family Haliotidae; genus Haliotis; species Haliotis asinina. The sequence goes on from NC_090295.1 coordinate 25,175,640, forward strand.
TTTGACATTTGAACAAGGATGGGGAAGAAGTAGCCTTGCTTGGCCAGAATCTCCCCCTTTTGACATTTGAACAAGGGTGGGGAAGAAGTAGCCTTGCTTGGCCAGAAACTCCCCCTTTTGACGTTTGAACAAGGGTGGGGAAGAAGTAGCCTTGCTTGGCCAGAAACTCCCCCTTTTGACGTTTGAACAAGGGTGGGGAAGAAGTGGCCTCGCTTGGCCAGAAACTCCCCCTTTTGACATTTGAACAAGGATGGGGAAGAAGTAGCCTTGCTTGGCCAGAAACTTCCTCTTTTGACATTTGAACAAGGGTGGGGAAGAAGTGGCCTTGCTTGGCCAGAAACTTCCCCTTTTGACATTTGAACAAGGGTGTGGAAGAAGTGGCCTCGCTTGGCCAGAAACTCCCCCTTTTGACATTTGAGCAAGGATGGTGAAGAAGTGGCCTTGCTTGGCCAGAAACTTCCCCTTTTGACATTTGAGCAAGGATGGGGAAGAAGTAGCCTTGCTTGGCCAGAATCACCCCCTTTTGACATTTGAACAAGGGTGGGGAAGAAGTAGCCTTGCTTGGCCAGAAACTCCCCCTTTTGACGTTTGAACAAGGGAGGGGAAGAAGTGGCCTCGCTTGGCCAGAAACTCCCCCTTTTGACATTTGAGCAAGGATGGGGAAGAAGTGGCCTTGCTTGGCCAGAAACTTCCCCTTTTGACATTTGAACAAGGATGGGGAAGAAGTGGCCTTGCTTGGCCAGAAACTTCGCCTTTTGACATTTGAACAAGGATGGGGAAGAAGTAGCCTTGCTTGGCCAGAATCTCCCTTTTTTGACATTTGAACAAGGGAGGGGAAGAAGTAGCCTTGCTTGGCCAGAAACTCCCCCTTTTGACGTTTGAACAAGGGTGGGGAAGAAGTAGCCTTGCTTGGCCAGAATCTCCCCCTTTTGACATTTGAACAAGGGTGGGGAAGAAGTAGCCTTGCTTGGCCAGAAACTCCCCCTTTTGACATTTGAACAAGGATGGGGAAGAAGTGGCCTTGCTTGGCCAGAATCTCCCCCTTTTGACATTTGAACAAGGGTGGGGAAGAAGTAGCCTTGCTTGGCCAGAAACTCCCCCTTTTGACGTTTGAACAAGGGTGGGGAAGAAGTGGCCTTGCTTGGCCAGAAACTCCCCCTTTTGACGTTTGAACAAGGGTGGGGAAGAAGTGGCCTCGCTTGGCCAGAAACTCCCCCTTTTGACATTTGAGCAAGGATGGGGAAGAAGTGGCCTTGCTTGGCCAGAAACTTCGCCTTTTGACATTTGAACAAGGATGGGGAAGAAGTAGCCTCGCTTGGCCAGAAACTCCCCATTTTGACATTTGAGCAAGGATGGGGAAGAAGTGGCCTTGCTTGGCCAGAAACTTCCCCTTTTGACATTTGAACAAGGATGGGGAAGAAGTAGCCTTGCTTGGCCAGAATCTCCCCCTTTTGACATTTGAACAAGGGTGGGGAAGAAGTAGCCTTGCTTGGCCAGAAACTCCCCCTTTTGACGTTTGAACAAGGGTGGGGAAGAAGTAGCCTTGCTTGGCCAGAAACTCCCCCTTTTGACATTTGAGCAAGGATGGGGAAGAAGTGGCCTTGCTTGGCCAGAAACTCCCCCTTTTGACGTTTGAACAAGGGTGGGGAAGAAGTAGCCTCGCTTGGCCAGAAACTCCCCATTTTGACATTTGAGCAAGGATGGGGAAGAAGTGGCCTTGCTTGGCCAGAAACTTCCCCTTTTGACATTTGAACAAGGATGGGGAAGAAGTCGCCTTGCTTGGCCAGAATCTCCCCCTTTTGACATTTGAACAAGGGTGGGGAAGAAGTAGCCTTGCTTGGCCAGAAACTCCCCCTTTTGACGTTTGAACAAGGGTGGGGAAGAAGTAGCCTTGCTTGGCCAGAAACTCCCCCTTTTGACATTTGAGCAAGGATGGGGAAGAAGTGGCCTTGCTTGGCCAGAAACTCCCCCTTTTGACGTTTGAACAAGGGTGGGGAAGAAGTAGCCTTGCTTGGCCAGAAACTCCCCCTTTTGACATTTGAGCAAGGATGGGGAAGAAGTGGCCTTGCTTGGCCAGAAACTTCCTCTTTTGACATTTGAACAAAGATGGGGAAGAAGTGGCCTTGCTTGGCCAGAAACTCCACCTTTTGACATTTGAACAAGGGTGGGGAAGAAGTGGCCTCGCTTGGCCAGAAGCTTCCTCTTTTGACATTTGAACAAGGGTGGGGAAGAAGTGGCCTCGCTTGGCCAGAAACTCCCCATTTTGACGTTTGAACAAGGGTGGGGAAGAAGTAGCCTTGCTTGGCCAGAATCTCCCCCTTTTGACATTTGAACAAGGGTGGGGAAGAAGTAGCCTTGCTTGGCCAGAAACTCCCCCTTTTGACGTTTGAACAAGGGTGGGGAAGAAGTAGCCTTGCTTGGCCAGAAACTCCCCCTTTTGACATTTGAGCAAGGATGGGGAAGAAGTGGCCTTGCTTGGCCAGAAACTCCCCCTTTTGACGTTTGAACAAGGGTGGGGAAGAAGTAGCCTCGCTTGGCCAGAAACTCCCCATTTTGACATTTGAGCAAGGATGGGGAAGAAGTGGCCTTGCTTGGCCAGAAACTTCCCCTTTTGACATTTGAACAAGGATGGGGAAGAAGTCGCCTTGCTTGGCCAGAATCTCCCCCTTTTGACATTTGAACAAGGGTGGGGAAGAAGTAGCCTTGCTTGGCCAGAAACTCCCCCTTTTGACGTTTGAACAAGGGTGGGGAAGAAGTAGCCTTGCTTGGCCAGAAACTCCCCCTTTTGACATTTGAGCAAGGATGGGGAAGAAGTGGCCTTGCTTGGCCAGAAACTCCCCCTTTTGACGTTTGAACAAGGGTGGGGAAGAAGTAGCCTTGCTTGGCCAGAAACTCCCCCTTTTGACATTTGAGCAAGGATGGGGAAGAAGTGGCCTTGCTTGGCCAGAAACTTCCTCTTTTGACATTTGAACAAAGATGGGGAAGAAGTGGCCTTGCTTGGCCAGAAACTCCACCTTTTGACATTTGAACAAGGGTGGGGAAGAAGTGGCCTCGCTTGGCCAGAAGCTTCCTCTTTTGACATTTGAACAAGGGTGGGGAAGAAGTGGCCTCGCTTGGCCAGAAACTTCCTCTTTTGACATTTGAACAAGGGTGGGTAAGAAGTAGCCTTGCTTGGCCAGAAACTCCCCCTTTTGACATTTGAACAAGGGTGGGGAAGAAGTAGCCTTGCTTGGCCAGAAACTCCCCCTTTTGACATTTGAACAAGGATGGGGAAGAAGTGGCCTTGCTTGGCCAGAAACTCCCCCTTTTGACATTTGAGCAAGGGTGGGGAAGAAGTGGCCTTGCTTGGCCAGAAGCTTCCTCTTTTGACATTTGAACAAGGGTGGGGAAGAAGTAGCCTTGCTTGGCCAGAAACTCCCCCTTTTGACGTTTGAACAAGGGTGGGGAAGAAGTAGCCTTGCTTGGCCAGAAACTCCCCCTTTTGACGTTTGAACAAGGGTGGGGAAGAAGTGGCCTCGCTTGGCCAGAAACTCCCCCTTTTGACATTTGAGCAAGGATGGGGAAGAAGTGGCCTTGCTTGGCCAGAAACTTCCCCTTTTGACATTTGAACAAGGATGGGGAAGAAGTAGCCTTGCTTGGCCAGAATCTCCCCCTTTTGACATTTGAACAAGGGTGGGGAAGAAGTAGCCTTGCTTGGCCAGAAACTCCCCCTTTTGACGTTTGAACAAGGGTGGGGAAGAAGTAGCCTTGCTTGGCCAGAAACTCCCCCTTTTGACATTTGAGCAAGGATGGGGAAGAAGTGGCCTTGCTTGGCCAGAAACTCCCCCTTTTGACATTTGAACAAGGGTGGGGAAGAAGTAGCCTTGCTTGGCCAGAAACTCCCCCTTTTGACATTTGAGCAAGGATGGGGAAGAAGTGGCCTTGCTTGGCCAGAAACTTCCTCTTTTGACATTTGAACAAGGATGGGGAAGAAGTGGCCTTGCTTGGCCAGAAACTCCCCCTTTTGACATTTGAACAAGGGTGGGGAAGAAGTGGCCTCGCTTGGCCAGAAGCTTCCTCTTTTGACATTTGAACAAGGGTGGGGAAGAAGTGGCCTCGCTTGGCCAGAAACTTCCTCTTTTGACGTTTGAACAAGGGTGGGGAAGAAGTAGCCTTGCTTGGCCAGAAACTCCCCCTTTTGACATTTGAACAAGGGTGGGGAAGAAGTAGCCTTGCTTGGCCAGAAACTCCCCCTTTTGACATTTGAGCAAGGATGGGGAAGAAGTGGCCTCGCTTGGCCAGAAACTTCCTCTTTTGACATTTGAACAAGGGTGGGGAAGAAGTAGCCTTGCTTGGCCAGAAACTCCCCCTTTTGACATTTGAACAAGGGTGGGGAAGAAGTAGCCTTGCTTGGCCAGAAACTCCCCCTTTTGACATTTGAACAAGGATGGGGAAGAAGTGGCCTTGCTTGGCCAGAAACTTCCCCTTTTGACATTTGAACAAGGATGGGGAATAAGTAGCCTTGCTTGGCCAGAATCTCCCCCTTTTGACATTTGAACAAGGGTGGGGAAGAAGTAGCCTTGCTTGGCCAGAAACTCCCCCTTTAGACGTTTGAACAAGGGTGGGGAAGAAGTAGCCTTGCTTGGCCAGAAACTCCCCCTTTTGACATTTGAGCAAGGATGGGGAAGAAGTGGCCTTGCTTGGCCAGAAACTCCCCCTTTTGACATTTGAACAAGGGTGTTGAAGAAGTAGCCTTGCTTGGCCAGAAACTCCCCCTTTTGACATTTGAGCAAGGATGGGGAAGAAGTGGCCTTGCTTGGCCAGAAACTTCGCCTTTTGACATTTGAACAAGGATGGGGAAGAAGTAGCCTCGCTTGGCCAGAAACTCCCCCTTTTGACGTTTGAACAAGGGTGGGGAAGAAGTGGCCTCGCTTGGCCAGAAACTCCCCCTTTTGACATTTGAGCAAGGATGGGGAAGAAGTGGCCTTGCTTGGCCAGAAACTTCGCCTTTTGACATTTGAACAAGGATGGGGAAGAAGTAGCCTCGCTTGGCCAGAAACTCCCCATTTTGACATTTGAGCAAGGATGGGGAAGAAGTGGCCTTGCTTGGCCAGAAACTTCGCCTTTTGACATTTGAACAAGGATGGGGAAGAAGTAGCCTCGCTTGGCCAGAAACTCCCCATTTTGACATTTGAGCAAGGATGGGGAAGAAGTGGCCTTGCTTGGCCAGAAACTTCCCCTTTTGACATTTGAACAAGGATGGGGAAGAAGTAGCCTTGCTTGGCCAGAATCTCCCCCTTTTGACATTTGAACAAGGGTGGGGAAGAAGTAGCCTTGCTTGGCCAGAAACTCCCCCTTTTGACGTTTGAACAAGGGTGGGGAAGAAGTAGCCTTGCTTGGCCAGAAACTCCCCCTTTTGACATTTGAGCAAGGATGGGGAAGAAGTGGCCTTGCTTGGCCAGAAACTCCCCCTTTTGACGTTTGAACAAGGGTGGGGAAGAAGTAGCCTCGCTTGGCCAGAAACTCCCCATTTTGACATTTGAGCAAGGATGGGGAAGAAGTGGCCTTGCTTGGCCAGAAACTTCCCCTTTTGACATTTGAACAAGGATGGGGAAGAAGTCGCCTTGCTTGGCCAGAATCTCCCCCTTTTGACATTTGAACAAGGGTGGGGAAGAAGTAGCCTTGCTTGGCCAGAAACTCCCCCTTTTGACGTTTGAACAAGGGTGGGGAAGAAGTAGCCTTGCTTGGCCAGAAACTCCCCCTTTTGACATTTGAGCAAGGATGGGGAAGAAGTGACCTTGCTTGGCCAGAAACTCCCCCTTTTGACGTTTGAACAAGGGTGGGGAAGAAGTAGCCTTGCTTGGCCAGAAACTCCCCCTTTTGACATTTGAGCAAGGATGGGGAAGAAGTGGCCTTGCTTGGCCAGAAACTTCCTCTTTTGACATTTGAGCAAGGATGGGGAAGAAGTGGCCTTGCTTGGCCAGAAACTCCACCTTTTGACATTTGAACAAGGGTGGGGAAGAAGTGGCCTCGCTTGGCCAGAAGCTTCCTCTTTTGACATTTGAACAAGGGTGGGGAAGAAGTGGCCTCGCTTGGCCAGAAACTTCCTCTTTTGACATTTGAACAAGGGTGGGTAAGAAGTAGCCGTGCTTGGCCAGAAACTCCCCCTTTTGACATTTGAACAAGGGTGGGGAAGAAGTAGCCTTGCTTGGCCAGAAACTCCCCCTTTTGACATTTGAACAAGGATGGGGAAGAAGTGGCCTTGCTTGGCCAGAAACTCCCCCTTTTGACATTTGAGCAAGGGTGGGGAAGAAGTGGCCTTGCTTGGCCAGAAGCTTCCTCTTTTGACATTTGAACAAGGGTGGGGAAGAAGTAGCCTTGCTTGGCCAGAAACTCCCCCTTTTGACGTTTGAACAAGGGTGGGGAAGAAGTAGCCTTGCTTGGCCAGAAACTCCCCCTTTTGACGTTTGAACAAGGGTGGGGAAGAAGTGGCCTCGCTTGGCCAGAAACTCCCCCTTTTGACATTTGAGCAAGGATGGGGAAGAAGTGGCCTTGCTTGGCCAGAAACTTCCCCTTTTGACATTTGAACAAGGATGGGGAAGAAGTAGCCTTGCTTGGCCAGAATCTCCCCCTTTTGACATTTGAACAAGGGTGGGGAAGAAGTAGCCTTGCTTGGCCAGAAACTCCCCCTTTTGACGTTTGAACAAGGGTGGGGAAGAAGTAGCCTTGCTTGGCCAGAAACTCCCCCTTTTGACATTTGAGCAAGGATGGGGAAGAAGTGGCCTTGCTTGGCCAGAAACTCCCCCTTTTGACATTTGAACAAGGGTGGGGAAGAAGTAGCCTTGCTTGGCCAGAAACTCCCCCTTTTGACATTTGAGCAAGGATGGGGAAGAAGTGGCCTTGCTTGGCCAGAAACTTCCTCTTTTGACATTTGAACAAGGATGGGGAAGAAGTGGCTTTGCTTGGCCAGAAACTCCCCCTTTTGACATTTGAACAAGGGTGGGGAAGAAGTGGCCTCGCTTGGCCAGAAGCTTCCTCTTTTGACATTTGAACAAGGGTGGGGAAGAAGTGGCCTCGCTTGGCCAGAAACTTCCTCTTTTGACGTTTGAACAAGGGTGGGGAAGAAGTAGCCTTGCTTGGCCAGAAACTCCCCCTTTTGACATTTGAACAAGGGTGGGGAAGAAGTAGCCTTGCTTGGCCAGAAACTCCCCCTTTTGACATTTGAGCAAGGATGGGGAAGAAGTAGCCTCGCTTGGCCAGAAACTTCCTCTTTTGACATTTGAACAAGGGTGGGGAAGAAGTAGCCTTGCTTGGCCAGAAACTCCCCCTTTTGACATTTGAACAAGGGTGGGGAAGAAGTAGCCTTGCTTGGCCAGAAACTCCCCCTTTTGACATTTGAACAAGGATGGGGAAGAAGTGGCCTTGCTTGGCCAGAAACTTCCCCTTTTGACATTTGAACAAGGATGGGGAATAAGTAGCCTTGCTTGGCCAGAATCTCCCCCTTTTGACATTTGAACAAGGGTGGGGAAGAAGTAGCCTTGCTTGGCCAGAAACTCCCCCTTTAGACGTTTGAACAAGGGTGGGGAAGAAGTAGCCTTGCTTGGCCAGAAACTCCCCCTTTTGACATTTGAGCAAGGATGGGGAAGAAGTGGCCTTGCTTGGCCAGAAACTCCCCCTTTTGACATTTGAACAAGGGTGTTGAAGAAGTAGCCTTGCTTGGCCAGAAACTCCCCCTTTTGACATTTGAGCAAGGATGGGGAAGAAGTGGCCTTGCTTGGCCAGAAACTTCCTCTTTTGACATTTGAACAAGGATGGGGAAGAAGTGGCCTTGCTTGGCCAGAAACTCCCCCTTTTGACATTTGAACAAGGGTGGGGAAGAAGTGGCCTCGCTTGGCCAGAAGCTTCCTCTTTTGACATTTGAACAAGGGTGGGGAAGAAGTGGCCTCGCTTGGCCAGAAACTTCCTCTTTTGACATTTGAACAAGGGTGGGGAAGAAGTAGCCTTGCTTGGCCAGAAACTCCCCCTTTTGACATTTGAACAAGGGTGGGGAAGAAGTAGCCTTGCTTGGCCAGAAACTCCCCCTTTTGACATTTGAGCAAGGATGGGGAAGAAGTGGCCTTGCTTGGCCAGAAACTTCCTCTTTTGACATTTGAACAAAGATGGGGAAGAAGTGGCCTTGCTTGGCCAGAAACTCCACCTTTTGACATTGAAACAAGGGTGGGGAAGAAGTGGCCTCGCTTGGCCAGAAGCTTCCTCTTTTGACATTTGAACAAGGGTGGGGAAGAAGTGGCCTCGTCTGGCCAGAAACTTCCTCTTTTGACATTTGAACAAGGGTGGGTAAGAAGTAGCCTTGCTTGGCCAGAAACTCCCCCTTTTGACATTTGAACAAGGGTGGGGAAGAAGTAGCCTTGCTTGGCCAGAAACTCCCCCTTTTGACATTTGAACAAGGATGGGGAAGGAGTAGCCTTGCTTGGCCAGAAACTCCCCCTTTTGACATTTGAGCAAGGGTGGGGAAGAAGTGGCCTTGCTTGGCCAGAAGCTTCCTCTTTTGACATTTGAACAAGGGTGGGGAAGAAGTAGCCTTGCTTGGCCAGAAACTCCCCCTTTTGACGTTTGAACAAGGGTGGGGAAGAAGTAGCCTTGCTTGGCCAGAAACTCCCCCTTTTGACGTTTGAACAAGGGTGGGGAAGAAGTGGCCTCGCTTGGCCAGAAACTCCCCCTTTTGACATTTGAGCAAGGATGGGGAAGAAGTGGCCTTGCTTGGCCAGAAACTTCCCCTTTTGACATTTGAACAAGGATGGGGAAGAAGTAGCCTTGCTTGGCCAGAATCTCCCCCTTTTGACATTTGAACAAGGATGGGGAAGAAGTAGCCTTGCTTGGCCAGAAACTCCCCCTTTTGACGTTTGAACAAGGGTGGGGAAGAAGTAGCCTTGCTTGGCCAGAAACTCCCCCTTTTGACATTTGAGCAAGGATGGGGAAGAAGTGGCCTTGCTTGGCCAGAAACTCCCCCTTTTGACATTTGAACAAGGGTGGGGAAGAAGTAGCCTTGCTTGGCCAGAAACTCCCCCTTTTGACATTTGAGCAAGGATGGGGAAGAAGTGGCCTTGCTTGGCCAGAAACTTCCTCTTTTGACATTTGAACAAGGATGGGGAAGAAGTGGCCTTGCTTGGCCAGAAACTCCCCCTTTTGACATTTGAACAAGGGTGGGGAAGAAGTGGCCTCGCTTGGCAAGAAGCTTCCTCTTTTGACATTTGAACAAGGGTGGGGAAGAAGTGGCCTCGCTTGGCCAGAAACTTACTCTTTTGACATTTGAACAAGGGTGGGGAAGAAGTAGCCTTGCTTGGCCAGAAACTCCCCCTTTTGACATTTGAACAAGGGTGGGGAAGAAGTAGCCTTGCTTGGCCAGAAACTCCCCCTTTTGACGTTTGTACAAGGGAGGGGAAGAAGTGGTCTCGCTTGGCCAGAAACTCCCCCTTTTGACATTTGAGCAAGGATGGGGAAGAAGTGGCCTTGCTTGGCCAGAAACTTCCCCTTTTGACATTTGAACAAGGATGGGGAAGAAGTAGCCTTGCTTGGCCAGAATCTCCCCCTTTTGACATTTGAACAAGGGTGGGGAAGAAGTGGCCTTGCTTGGCCAGAAGCTTCCTCTTTTGACATTTGAACAAGGGTGGGGAAGAAGTAGCCTTGCTTGGCCAGAATCTCCCCCTTTTGACATTTGAACAAGTTTGGGGAAGAAGTAGCCTTGCTTGGCCAGAAACTCCCCCTTTTGACATTTGAACAAGGGAGGGGAAGAAGTGGCCTCGCTTGGCCAGAAACTCCCCCTTTTGACATTTGAGCAAGGATGGGGAAGAAGTGGCCTTGCTTGGCCAGAAACTTCCCCTTTTGACATTTGAGCAAGGATGGGGAAGAAGTGGCCTTGCTTGGCCAGAAACTTCCCCTTTTGACATTTGAACAAGGATGGGGAAGAAGTGGCCTTGCTTGGCCAGAAACTCCCCATTTTGACATTTGAGCAAGGATGGGGAAGAAGTGGCCTTGCTTGGCCAGAAACTCCCCCTTTTGACATTTGAGCAAGGATGGGGAAGAAGTGGCCTTGCTTGGCCAGAAACTTCCCCTTCTGACATTTGAACAAGGATGGGGAAGAAGTAGCCTTGCTTGGCCAGAATCTCCCCCTTTTGACATTTGAGCAAGGGTGGGGAAGAAGTAGCCTTGCTTGGCCAGAAACTCCCCCTTTTGACGTTTGAACAAGGGTGGGGAAGAAGTAGCCTTGCTTGGCCAGAAACTCCCCCTTTTGACGTTTGAACAAGGGTGGGGAAGAAGTGGCCTCGCTTGGCCAGAAACTCCCCCTTTTGACATTTGAGCAAGGATGGGGAAGAAGTGGCCTTGCTTGGCCAGAAACTCCCCCTTTTGACATTTGAACAAGGATGGGGAAGAAGTAGCCTTGCTTGGCCAGAATCTCCCCCTTTTGACATTTGAACAAGGGTGGGGAAGAAGTAGCCTTGCTTGGCCAGAAACTCCCCCTTTTGACATTTGAACAAGGGTGGGGAAGAAGTAGCCTTGCTTGGCCAGAAACTTCCCCTTTTGACATTTGAGCAAGGATGGGGAAGAAGTGGCCTTGCTTGGCCAGAAACTTCCTCTTTTGACATTTGAGCAAGGATGGGGAAGAAGTGGCCTTGCTTGGCCAGAAACTTCCTCTTTTGACATTTGAACAAGGGTGGGGAAGAAGTAGCCTTGCTTGGCCAGAAACTCCCCCTTTTGACATTTGAACAAGGGAGGGGAAGAAGTAGCCTCGCTTGGCCAGAAACTCCCCCTTTTGACATTTGAACAAGGGAGGGGAAGAAGTGGCCTCGCTTGGCCAGAAACTTCCTCTTTTGACATTTGAGCAAGGGTGACGAAGAAGTAGCCTTGCTTGGCCAGAAACTTCCTCTTTTGACATTTGAGCAAGGATGGGGAAGAAGTAGCCTTGCTTGGCCGGAAACTTTGTCTTTTGACATTTGAACAAGGGTGGGGAAGAAGAAGCCTTGCTTGGCCAGAAACTCCCCCTTTTGACATTTGAACAAGGGTGGGGAAGAAGTAGCCTTGCTTGGCCAGAAACTTTGTCTTTTGACATTTGAACAAGGGTGGGGAAGAAGAAGCCTTGCTTGGCCAGAAACTCCACCTTTTGACGTTTGAACAAGGGTGGGGAAGAAGTAGCCTTGCTTGGCCAGAAACTTTGTCTTTTGACATTTGAACAAGAGTGGGGAATAAGTAGCCTTGCTTGGCCAGAAACTCCCCCTTTTGACATTTGAGCAAGGATGGGGAAGAAGTAGCCTTGCTTGGCCAGAAACTTTGTCTTTTGACATTTGAACAAGGGTGGGGAAGAAGAAGCCTTGCTTGGCCAGAAACTCCCCCTTTTGACATTTGAACAAGGGTGGGGAAGAAGTAGCCTTGCTTGGCCAGAAACTCCCCCTTTTGACATTTGAACAAGGGTGGGGAAGAAGTAGCCTTGCTTGGCCAGAAACTCCCCCTTTTGACATTTGAACAAGGGAGGGGAAGAAGTGGCCTCGCTTGGCCAGAAACTTCCTCTTTTGACATTTGAGCAAGGGTGGGGAAGAAGTAGCCTTGCTTGGCCAGAAACTCCCCCTTTTGACATTTGAACAAGGGAGGGGAAGAAGTGGCCTCGCTTGGCCAGAAACTCCCCCTTTTGACATTTGAGCAAGGATGGGGAAGAAGTGGCCTTGCTTGGCCAGAAACTTCCCCTTTTGACATTTGAGCAAGGATGGGGAAGAAGTGGCCTTGCTTGGCCAGAAACTTCCCCTTTTGACATTTGAACAAGGATGGGGAAGAAGTGGCCTTGCTTGGCCAGAAACTTCCCCTTTTGACATTTGAACAAGGATGGGGAAGAAGTAGCCTTGCTTGGCCAGAATCTCCCCCTTTTGACATTTGAGCAAGGGTGGGGAAGAAGTGGCCTTGCTTGGCCAGAAACTTCCCCTTTTGACATTTGAGCAAGGATGGGGAAGAAGTGGCCTTGCTTGGCCAGAAACTTCCCCTTTTGACATTTGAACAAGGATGGGGAAGAAGTGGCCTTGCTTGGCCAGAAACTCCCCCTTTTGACATTTGAGCAAGGATGGGGAAGAAGTGGCCTTGCTTGGCCAGAAACTCCCCCTTTTGACATTTGAGCAAGGATGGGGAAGAAGTGGCCTTGCTTGGCCAGAAACTTCCCCTTTTGACATTTGAACAAGGATGGGGAAGAAGTAGCCTTGCTTGGCCAGAATCTCCCCCTTTTGACATTTGAGCAAGGGTGGGGAAGAAGTAGCCTTGCTTGGCCAGAAACTCCCCCTTTTGACGTTTGAGCAAGGATGGGGAAGAAGTGGCCTTGCTTGGCCAGAAACTTCCCCTTTTGACATTTGAACAAGGATGGGGAAGAAGTAGCCTTGCTTGGCCAGAATCTCCCCCTTTTGACATTTGAGCAAGGGTGGGGAAGAAGTAGCCTTGCTTGGCCAGAAACTCCCCCTTTTGACGTTTGAACAAGGGTGGGGAAGAAGTAGCCTTGCTTGGCCAGAAACTCCCCCTTTTGACGTTTGAACAAGGGTGGGGAAGAAGTGGCCTCGCTTGGCCAGAAACTCCCCCTTTTGACATTTGAGCAAGGATGGGGAAGAAGTGGCCTTGCTTGGCCAGAAACTCCCCCTTTTGACATTTGAACAAGGATGGGGAAGAAGTAGCCTTGCTTGGCCAGAATCTCCCCCTTTTGACATTTGAACAAGGGAGGGGAAGAAGTAGCCTTGCTTGGCCAGAAACTCCCCCTTTTGACATTTGAACAAGGGTGGGGAAGAAGTAGCCTTGCTTGTCCAGAAACTTCCCCTTTTGACATTTGAGCAAGGATGGGGAAGAAGTGGCCTTGCTTGGCCAGAAACTTCCTCTTTTGACATTTGAGCAAGGATGGGGAAGAAGTGGCCTTGCTTGGCCAGAAACTTCCTCTTTTGACATTTGAACAAGGGTGGGGAAGAAGTAGCCTTGCTTGGCCAGAAACTCCCCCTTTTGACATTTGAACAAGGGAGGGGAAGAAGTGGCCTCGCTTGGCCAGAAACTCCCCCTTTTGACATTTGAACAAGGGAGGGGAAGAAGTGGCCTCGCTTGGCTAGAAACTTCCTCTTTTGACATTTGAGCAAGGGTGACGAAGAAGTAGCCTTGCTTGGCCAGAAACTTCCTCTTTTGACATTTGAGCAAGGATGGGGAAGAAGTAGCCTTGCTTGGCCGGAAACTTTGTCTTTTGACATTTGAACAAGGGTGGGGAAGAAGAAGCCTTGCTTGGCCAGAAACTCCCCCTTTTGACATTTGAACAAGGGTGGGGAAGAAGTAGCCTTGCTTGGCCAGAAACTTTGTCTTTTGACATTTGAACAAGGGTGGGGAAGAAGAAGCCTTGCTTGGCCAGAAACTCCACCTTTTGACGTTTGAACAAGGGTGGGGAAGAAGTAGCCTTGCTTGGCCAGAAACTTTGTCTTTTGACATTTGAACAAGAGTGGGGAATAAGTAGCCTTGCTTGGAAAGAAACTCCCCCTTTTGACATTTGAGCAAGGATGGGGAAGAAGTAGCCTTGCTTGGCCAGAAACTTTGTCTTTTGACATTTGAACAAGGGTGGGGAAGAAGAAGCCTTGCTTGGCCAGAAACTCCCCCTTTTGACATTTGAACAAGGGTGGGGAAGAAGTAGCCTTGCTTGGCCAGAAACTCCCCCTTTTGACATTTGAACAAGGGTGGGGAAGAAGTAGCCTTGCTTGGCCAGAAACTCCCCCTTTTGACATTTGAACAAGGGAGGGGAAGAAGTGGCCTCGCTTGGCCAGAAACTTCCTCTTTTGACATTTGAGCAAGGGTGGGGAAGAAGTAGCCTTGCTTGGCCAGAAACTCCCCCTTTTGACATTTGAACAAGGGAGGGGAAGAAGTGGCCTCGCTTGGCCAGAAACTCCCCCTCTTGACATTTGAGCAAGGATGGGGAAGAAGTGGCCTTGCTTGGCCAGAAACTTCCCCTTTTGACATTTGAGCAAGGATGGGGAAGAAGTAGCCTTGCTTGGCCAGAAACTTCCCCTTTTGACATTTGAACAAGGATGGGGAAGAAGTGGCCTTGCTTGGCCAGAAACTCCCCCTTTTGACATTTGAGCAAGGATGGGGAAGAAGTGGCCTTGCTCGGCCAGAAACTCCCCCTTTTGACATTTGAGCAAGGATGGGGAAGAAGTGGCCTTGCTTGGCCAGAAACTTCCCTTTTTGACATTTGAACAAGGATGGGGAAGAAGTAGCCTTGCTTGGCCAGAATCTCCCCCTTTTGACATTTGAGCAAGGGTGGGGAAGAAGTAGCCTTGCTTGGCCAGAAACTCCCCCTTTTGACGTTTGAACAAGGGTGGGGAAGAAGTAGCCTTGCTTGGCCAGAAACTCCCCCTTTTGACGTTTGAACAAGGGTGGGGAAGAAGTGGCCTCGCTTGGCCAGAAACTCCCCCTTTTGACATTTGAGCAAGGATGGGGAAGAAGTGGCCTTGCTTGGCCAGAAACTCCCCCTTTTGACATTTGAACAAGGATGGGGAAGAAGTAGCCTTGCTTGGCCAGAATCTCCCCCTTTTGACATTTGAACAAGGGTGGGGAAGAAGTGGCCTTGCTTGGCCAGAAGCTTCCTCTTTTGACATTTGAACAAGGGTGGGGAAGAAGTAGCCTTGCTTGGCCAGAATCTACCCCTTTTGACATTTGAACAAGGGTGGGGAAGAAGTAGCCTTGCTTGGCCAGAAACTCCCCCTTTTGACATTTGAACAAGGGAGGGGAAGAAGTGGCCTCGCTTGGCCAGAAACTCCCCCTTTTGACATTTGAGCAAGGATGGGGAAGAAGTGGCCTTGCTTGGCCAGAAACTTCCCCTTTTGACATTTGAGCAAGGATGGGGAAGAAGTGGCCTTGCTTGGCCAGAAACTTCCCCTTTTGACATTTGAACAAGGATGGGGAAGAAGTGGCCTTGCTTGGCCAGAAACTCCCCCTTTTGACATTTGAGCAAGGATGGGGAAGAAGTGGCCTTGCTTGGCCAGAAACTCCCCCTTTTGACATTTGAGCAAGGATGGGGAAGAAGTGGCCTTGCTTGGCCAGAAACTTCCCCTTTTGACATTTGAACAAGGATGGGGAAGAAGTAGCCTTGCTTGGCCAGAATCTCCCCCTTTTGACATTTGAGCAAGGGTGGGGAAGAAGTAGCCTTGCTTGGCCAGAAACTCCCCCTTTTGACGTTTGAACAAGGGTGGGGAAGAAGTAGCCTTGCTTGGCCAGAAACTCCCCCTTTTGACGTTTGAACAAGGGTGGGGAAGAAGTGGCCTCGCTTGGCCAGAAACTCCCCCTTTTGACGTTTGAGCAAGGATGGGGAAGAAGTGGCCTTGCTTGGCCAGAAACTCCCCCTTTTGACATTTGAGCAAGGATGGGGAAGAAGTGGCCTTGCTTGGCCAGAAACTCCCCCTTTTGACATTTGAACAAGGATGGGGAAGAAGTAGCCTTGCTTGGCCAGAATCTCCCCCTTTTGACATTTGAACAAGGGTGGGGAAGAAGTGGCCTTGCTTGGCCAGAAACTCCCCCTTTTGACATTTGAACAAGGGTGGGGAAGAAGTAGCCTTGCTTGGCCAGAAACTTCCCCTTTTGACATTTGAGCAAGGATGGGGAAGAAGTGGCCTTGCTTGGCCAGAAACTTCCTCTTTTGACATTTGAGCAAGGATGGGGAAGAAGTGGCCTTGCTTGGCCAGAAACTTCCTCTTTTGACATTTGAACAAGGGTGGGGAAGAAGTAGCCTTGCTTGGCCAGAAACTCCCCCTTTTGACATTTGAACAAGGGAGGGGAAGAAGTGGCCTCACTTGGCCAGAAACTCCCCCTTTTGACATTTGAACAAGGGAGGGGAAGAAGTGGCCTCGCTTGGCCAGAAACTTCCTCTTTTGACATTTGAGCAAGGGTGACGAAGAAGTAGCCTTGCTTGGCCAGAAACTTCCTCTTTTGACATTTGAGCAAGGATGGGGAAGAAGTAGCCTTGCTTGGCCGGAAACTTTGTCTTTTGACATTTGAACAAGGGTGGGGAAGAAGAAGCCTTGCTTGGCCAGAAACTCCCCCTTTTGACATTTGAACAAGGGTGGGGAAGAAGTAGCCTTGCTTCGCCAGAAACTTCCCCTTTTGACATTTGAGCAAGGATGGGGAAGAAGTGGCCTTGCTTGGCCAGAAACTTCCTCTTTTGACATTTGAGCAAGGATGGGGAAGAAGTGGCCTTGCTTGGCCAGAAACTTCCTCTTTTGACATTTGAACAAGGGTGGGGAAGAAGTAGCCTTGCTTGGCCAGAAACTCCCCCTTTTGACATTTGAACAAGGGAGGGGAAGAAGTGGCCTCACTTGGCCAGAAACTCCCCCTTTTGACATTTGAACAAGGGAGGGGAAGAAGTGGCCTCGCTTGGCCAGAAACTTCCTCTTTTGACATTTGAGCAAGGGTGACGAAGAAGTAGCCTTGCTTGGCCAGAAACTTCCTCTTTTGACATTTGAGCAAGGATGGGGAAGAAGTAGCCTTGCTTGGCCGGAAACTTTGTCTTTTGACATTTGAACAAGGGTGGGGAAGAAGAAGCCTTGCTTGGCCAGAAACTCCCCCTTTTGACATTTGAACAAGGGTGGGGAAGAAGTAGCCTTGCTTGGCCAGAAACTCCCCCTTTTGACGTTTGAACAAGGGTGGGGAAGAAGTAGCCTCGCTTGGCCAGAAACTCCCCCTTTTGACGTTTGAACAAGGGTGGGGAAGAAGTGGCCTCGCTTGGCCAGAAACTCCCCCTTTTGACATTTGAGCAAGGATGGGGAAGAAGTGGCCTTGCTTGGCCAGAAACTCCCCCTTTTGACATTTGAACAAGGATGGGGAAGAAGTAGCCTTGCTTGGCCAGAATCTCCCCCTTTTGACATTTGAACAAGGGTGGGGAAGAAGTGGCCTTGCTTGGCCAGAAACTCCCCCTTTTGACATTTGAACAAGGGTGGGGAAGAAGTAGCCTTGCTTGGCCAGAAACTTCCCCTTTTGACATTTGAGCAAGGATGGGGAAGAAGTGGCCTTGCTTGGCCAGAAACTTCCTCTTTTGACATTTGAGCAAGGATGGGGAAGAAGTGGCCTTGCTTGGCCAGAAACTTCCTCTTTTGACATTTGAACAAGGGTGGGGAAGAAGTAGCCTTGCTTGGCCAGAAACTCCCCCTTTTGACATTTGAACAAGGGAGGGGAAGAAGTGGCCTCACTTGGCCAGAAACTCCCCCTTTTGACATTTGAACAAGGGAGGGGAAGAAGTGGCCTCGCTTGGCCAGAAACTTCCTCTTTTGACATTTGAGCAAGGGTGACGAAGAAGTAGCCTTGCTTGGCCAGAAACTTCCTCTTTTGACATTTGAGCAAGGATGGGGAAGAAGTAGCCTTGCTTGGCCGGAAACTTTGTCTTTTGACATTTGAACAAGGGTGGGGAAGAAGAAGCCTTGCTTGGCCAGAAACTCCCCCTTTTGACATTTGAACAAGGGTGGGGAAGAAGTAGCCTTGCTTGGCCAGAAACTTTGTCTTTTGACATTTGAACAAGGGTGGGGAAGAAGAAGCCTTGCTTGGCCAGAAACTCCACCTTTTGACGTTTGAACAAGGGTGGGGAAGAAGTAGCCTTGCTTGGCCAAAAACTTTGTCTTTTGACATTTGAACAAGAGTGGGGAATAAGTAGCCTTGCTTGGCCAGAAACTCCCCCTTTTGATATTTGAGCAAGGATGGGGAAGAAGTAGCCTTGCTTGGCCAGAAACTTTGTCTTTTGACATTTGAACAAGGGTGGGGAAGAAGAAGCCTTGCTTGGCCAGAAACTCCCCCTTTTGACATTTGAACAAGGGTGGGGAAGAAGTAGCCTTGCTTCGCCAGAAACTTCCCCTTTTGACATTTGAGCAAGGATGGGGAAGAAGTGGCCTTGCTTGGCCAGAAACTTCCTCTTTTGACATTTGAGCAAGGATGGGGAAGAAGTGGCCTTGCTTGGCCAGAAACTTCCTCTTTTGACATTTGAACAAGGGTGGGGAAGAAGTAGCCTTGCTTGGCCAGAAACTCCCCCTTTTGACATTTGAACAAGGGAGGGGAAGAAGTGGCCTCACTTGGCCAGAAACTCCCCCTTTTGACATTTGAACAAGGGAGGGGAAGAAGTGGCCTCGCTTGGCCAGAAACTTCCTCTTTTGACATTTGAGCAAGGGTGACGAAGAAGTAGCCTTGCTTGGCCAGAAACTTCCTCTTTTGACATTTGAGCAAGGATGGGGAAGAAGTAGCCTTGCTTGGCCGGAAACTTTGTCTTTTGACATTTGAACAAGGGTGGGGAAGAAGAAGCCTTGCTTGGCCAGAAACTCCCCCTTTTGACATTTGAACAAGGGTGGGGAAGAAGTAGCCTTGCTTGGCCAGAAACTCCCCCTTTTGACGTTTGAACAAGGGTGGGGAAGAAGTAGCCTTGCTTGGCCAGAAACTCCCCCTTTTGACGTTTGAACAAGGGTGGGGAAGAAGTGGCCTCGCTTGGCCAGAAACTCCCCCTTTTGACGTTTGAGCAAGGATGGGGAAGAAGTGGCCTTGCTTGGCCAGAAACTCCCCCTTTTGACATTTGAACAAGGATGGGGAAGAAGTAGCCTTGCTTGGCCAGAATCTCCCCCTTTTGACATTTGAACAAGGGTGGGGAAGAAGTGGCCTTGCTTGGCCAGAAACTCCCCCTTTTGACATTTGAACAAGGGTGGGGAAGAAGTAGCCTTGCTTGGCCAGAAACTTCCCCTTTTGACATTTGAGCAAGGATGGGGAAGAAGTGGCCTTGCTTGGCCAGAAACTTCCTCTTTTGACATTTGAGCAAGGATGGGGAAGAAGTGGCCTTGCTTGGCCAGAAACTTCCTCTTTTGACATTTGAACAAGGGTGGGGAAGAAGTAGCCTTGCTTGGCCAGAAACTCCCCCTTTTGACATTTGAACAAGGGAGGGGAAGAAGTGGCCTCACTTGGCCAGAAACTCCCCCTTTTGACATTTGAACAAGGGAGGGGAAGAAGTGGCCTCGCTTGGCCAGAAACTTCCTCTTTTGACATTTGAGCAAGGGTGACGAAGAAGTAGCCTTGCTTGGCCAGAAACTTCCTCTTTTGACATTTGAGCAAGGATGGGGAAGAAGTAGCCTTGCTTGGCCGGAAACTTTGTCTTTTGACATTTGAACAAGGGTGGGGAAGAAGAAGCCTTGCTTGGCCAGAAACTCCCCCTTTTGACATTTGAACAAGGGTGGGGAAGAAGTAGCCTTGCTTGGCCAGAAACTTTGTCTTTTGACATTTGAACAAGGGTGGGGAAGAAGAAGCCTTGCTTGGCCAGAAACTCCACCTTTTGACGTTTGAACAAGGGTGGGGAAGAAGTAGCCTTGCTTGGCCAGAAACTTTGTCTTTTGACATTTGAACAAGAGTGGGGAATAAGTAGCCTTGCTTGGCCAGAAACTCCCCCTTTTGATATTTGAGCAAGGATGGGGAAGAAGTAGCCTTGCTTGGCCAGAAACTTTGTCTTTTGACATTTGAACAAGGGTGGGGAAGAAGAAGCCTTGCTTGGCCAGAAACTCCCCCTTTTGACATTTGAACAAGGGTGGGGAAGAAGTAGCCTTGCTTGGCCAGAAACTCCCCCTTTTGACATTTGAACAAGGGTGGGGAAGAAGTAGCCTTGCTTGGCCAGAAACTCCCCCTTTTGACATTTGAACAAGGGAGGGGAAGAAGTGGCCTCGCTTGGCCAGAAACTTCCTCTTTTGACATTTGAGCAAGGGTGACGAAGAAGTAGCCTTGCTTGGCCAGAAACTTTGTCTTTTGACATTTGAACAAGGGTGGGGAAGAAGTAGCCTTGCTTGGCCAGAAACTCCCCCTTTTGACATTTGAACAAGGGTGGGGAAGAAGTAGCCTTGCTTGGCCAGAAACTCCCCCTTTTGACATTTGAACAAGGGAGGGGAAGAAGTGGCCTCGCTTGGCCAGAAACTTCCTCTTTTGACATTCGAGCAAGGGTGACGAAGAAGTAGCCTTGCTTGGCCAGAAACTTTGTCTTTTGACATTTGAACAAGGGTGGGGAAGAAGTAGCCTTGCTTGGCCAGAAACTCCCCCTTTTGACATTTGAACAAGGGTGGGGAAGAAGTAGCCTTGCTTGGCCAGAAACTCCCCCTTTTGACGTTTGAACAAGGGTGGGGAAGAAGTAGCCTTGCTTGGCCAGAAACTCCCCCTTTTGACATTTGAACAAGGGAGGGGAAGAAGTGGCCTCGCTTGGCCAGAAACTTCCTCTTTTGACATTTGAGCAAGGGTGACGAAGAAGTAGCCTTGCTTGGCCAGAAACTTTGTCTTTTGACATTTGAACAAGGATGGGGAAGAAGTGGCCTTGCTTGGCCAGAATCTCCCCCTTTTGACGTTTGAACAAGGATGGGGAAGAAGTAGCCTTGCTTGGCCAGAATCTCCCCCTTCTGACATTTGAACAAGGGTGGGGAAGAAGTAGCCTTGCTTGGCCAGAAACTCCCCCTTTTGACATTTGAACAAGGGAGGGGAAGAAGTGGCCTCGCTTGGCCAGAAACTCCCCCTTTTGACATTTGAGCAAGGATGGGGAAGAAGTGGCCTTGCTTGGCCAGAAACTTCCCCTTTTGACATTTGAACAAGGATGGGGAAGAAGTAGCCTTGCTTGGCCAGAATCTCCCCCTTTTGACATTTGAACAAGGGTGGGGAAGAAGTAGCCTTGCTTGGCCAGAAACTCCCCCTTTTGACGTTTGAGCAAGGGTGGGGAAGAAGTAGCCTTGCTTGGCCAGAAACTCCCCCTTTTGACATTTGAGCAAGGATGGGGAAGAAGTGGCCTTGCTTGGCCAGAATCTCCCCCTTTTGACATTTGAACAAGGGTGGGGAAGAAGTAGCCTTGCTTGGCCAGAAACTACCCCTTTTGACATTTGAGCAAGGATGGGGAAGAAGTGGCCTTGCTTGGCCAGAAACTTCCTCTTTTGACATTTGAACAAAGGTGGGGAAGAAGTGGCCTCGCTTGGCCAGAAGCTTCCTCTTTTGACATTTGAACAAGGGTGGGAAAGAAGTGGCCTCGCTTGGCCAGAAACTTCCTCTTTTGACATTTGAACAAGGGTGGGGAAGAAGTAGCCTTGCTTGGCCAGAAACTCCCCCTTTTGACATTTGAACAAGGGTGGGGAAGAAGTAGCCTTGCTTGGCCAGAAACTCCCCCTTTTGACATTTGAACAAGGATGGGGAAGAAGTGGCCTTGCTTGGCCAGAAACTTCCTCTTTTGACATTTGAACAAAGGTGGGGAAGAAGTGGCCTCGCTTGGCCAGAAGCTTCCTCTTTTGACATTTGAACAAGGGTGGGGAAGAAGTGGCCTCGCTTGGCCAGAAACTTCCTCTTTTGACATTTGAACAAGGGTGGGGAAGAAGTAGCCTTGCTTGGCCAGAAACTCCCCCTTTTGACATTTGAACAAGGGTGGGGAAGAAGTAGCCTTGCTTGGCCAGAAACTCCCCCTTTTGACATTTGAACAAGGATGGGGAAGAAGTAGCCTTGCTTGGCCAGAAACTCCCCCTTTTGACATTTGAACAAGGGTGGGGAAGAAGTAGCCTTGCTTGGCCAGAAACTCCCCCTTTTGACATTTGAGCAAGGATGGGGAAGAAGTGGCCTTGCTTGGCCAGAAACTTCCTCTTTTGACATTTGAACAAGGATGGGGAGGAAGTGGCCTTGCTTGGCCAGAAACTCCCCCTTTTGACATTTGAACAAGGGTGGGGAAGAAGTGGCCTCGCTTGGCCAGAAGCTTCCTCTTTTGACATTTGAACAAGGGTGGGGAAGAAGTGGCCTCGCTTGGCCAGAAACTTCCTCTTTTGACATTTGAACAAGGGTGGGGAAGAAGTAGCCTTGCTTGGCCAGAAACTCCCCCTTTTGACATTTGAACAAGGGTGGGGAAGAAGTAGCCTTGCTTGGCCAGAAACTCCCCCTTTTGACGTTTGAACAAGGGAGGGGAAGAAGTGGCCTCGCTTGGCCAGAAACTCCCCCTTTTGACATTTGAGCAAGGATGGGGAAGAAGTGGCCTTGCTTGGCCAGAAACTTCCCCTTTTGACATTTGAACAAGGATGGGGAAGAAGTAGCCTTGCTTGGCCAGAATCTCCCCCTTTTGACATTTGAACAAAGGTGGGGAAGAAGTGGCCTTGCTTGGCCAGAAGCTTCCTCTTTTGACATTTGAACAAGGGTGGGGAAGAAGTAGCCTTGCTTGGCCAGAATCTCCCCCTTTTGACATTTGAACAAGGGTGGGGAAGAAGTAGCCTTGCTTGGCCAGAAACTCCCCCTTTTGACATTTGAACAAGGGAGGGGAAGAAGTGGCCTCGCTTGGCCAGAAACTCCCCCTTTTGACATTTGAGCAAGGATGGGGAAGAAGTGGCCTTGCTTGGCCAGAAACTTCCCCTTTTGACATTTGAGCAAGGATGGGGAAGAAGTGGCCTTGCTTGGCCAGAAACTTCCCCTTTTGACATTTGAACAAGGATGGGGAAGAAGTGGCCTTGCTTGGCCAGAAACTCCCCCTTTTGACATTTGAGCAAGGATGGGGAAGAAGTGGCCTTGCTTGGCCAGAAACTCCCCCTTTTGACATTTGAGCAAGGATGGGGAAGAAGTGGCCTTGCTTGGCCAGAAACTTCCCCTTTTGACATTTGAACAAGGATGGGGAAGAAGTAGCCTTGCTTGGCCAGAAACTCCCCCTTTTGACATTTGAACAAGGGTGGGGAAGAAGTAGCCTTGCTTGGCCAGAAACTCCCCCTTTTGACGTTTGAACAAGGGAGGGGAAGAAGTGGCCTCGCTTGGCCAGAAACTTCCTCTTTTGACATTTGAACAAGGGTGGGGAAGAAGTAGCCTTGCTTGGCCAGAAACTCCCCCTTTTGACATTTGAACAAGGGTGGGGAAGAAGTAGCCTTGCTTGGCCAGAAACTTCCTCTTTTGACATTTGAACAAGGGTGGGGAAGAAGTAGCCTTGCTTGGCCAGAAACTCCCCCTTTTGACATTTGAACAAGGGTGGGGAAGAAGTAGCCTTGCTTGGCCAGAAACTCCCCCTTTTGACGTTTGAACAAGGGAGGGGAAGAAGTGGCCTCGCTTGGCCAGAAACTCCCCCTTTTGACATTTGAGCAAGGATGGGGAAGAAGTGGCCTTGCTTGGCCAGAAACTTCCCCTTTTGACATTTGAACAAGGATGGGGAAGAAGTAGCCTTGCTTGGCCAGAATCTCCCCCTTTTGACATTTGAACAAAGGTGGGGAAGAAGTGGCCTTGCTTGGCCAGAAGCTTCCTCTTTTGACATTTGAACAAGGGTGGGGAAGAAGTAGCCTTGCTTGGCCAGAATCTCCCCCTTTTGACATTTGAACAAGGGTGGGGAAGAAGTAGCCTTGCTTGGCCAGAAACTCCCCCTTTTGACATTTGAACAAGGGAGGGGAAGAAGTGGCCTCGCTTGGCCAGAAACTCCCCCTTTTGACATTTGAGCAAGGATGGGGAAGAAGTGGCCTTGCTTGGCCAGAAACTTCCCCTTTTGACATTTGAGCAAGGATGGGGAAGAAGTGGCCTTGCTTGGCCAGAAACTTCCCCTTTTGACATTTGAACAAGGATGGGGAAGAAGTGGCCTTGCTTGGCCAGAAACTCCCCCTTTTGACATTTGAGCAAGGATGGTGAAGAAGTGGCCTTGCTTGGCCAGAAACTCCCCCTTTTGACATTTGAGCAAGGATGGGGAAGAAGTGGCCTTGCTTGGCCAGAAACTTCCCCTTTTGACATTTGAACAAGGATGGGGAAGAAGTAGCCTTGCTTGGCCAGAATCTCCCCCTTTTGACATTTGAACAAGGGTGGGGAAGAAGTAGCCTTGCTTGGCCAGAAACTCCCCCTTTTGACGTTTGAACAAGGGTGGGGAAGAAGTAGCCTTGCTTGGCCAGAAACTCCCCCTTTTGACGTTTGAACAAGGGTGGGGAAGAAGTGGCCTCGCTTGGCCAGAAACTTCCCCTTTTGACATTTGAGCAAGGATGGGGAAGAAGTGGCCTTGCTTGGCCAGAAACTTCCCCTTTTGACATTTGAACAAGGATGGGGAAGAAGTAGCCTTGCTTGGCCAGAATCTCCCCCTTTTGACATTTGAACAAGGGTGGGGAAGAAGTAGCCTTGCTTGGCCAGAAACTCCCCCTTTTGACGTTTGAACAAGGGTGGGGAAGAAGTAGCCTTGCTTGGCCAGAAACTTCCCCTTTTGACATTTGAGCAAGGATGGGGAAGAAGTGGCCTTGCTTGGCCAGAAACTTCCTCTTTTGACATTTGAGGAAGGATGGGGAAGAAGTAGCCTTGCTTGGCCAGAAACTTCCTCTTTTGACATTTGAACAAGGGTGGGGAAGAAGTAGCCTTGCTTGGCCAGAAACTCCCCTTTTTGACATTTGAACAAGGGAGGGGAAGAAGTGGCCTCGCTTGGCCAGAAATTCCCCCTTTTGACATTTGAACAAGGATGGGGAAGAAGTGGCCTCGCTTGGCCAGAAACTTCCTCTTTTGACATTTGAACAAGGGTGGGGAAGAAGTAGCCTTGCTTGGCCAGAAACTCCCCCTTTTGACATTTGAACAAGGGTGGGGAAGAAGTAGCCTTGCTTGGCCAGAAACTCCCCCTTTTGACGTTTGAACAAGGGAGGGGAAGAAGTGGCCTCGCTTGGCCAGAAACTCCCCCTTTTGACATTTGAGCAAGGATGGGGAAGAAGTGGCCTTGCTTGGCCAGAAACTTCCCCTTTTGACATTTGAACAAGGATGGGGAAGAAGTAGCCTTGCTTGGCCAGAATCTCCCCCTTTTGACATTTGAACAAGGGTGGGGAAGAAGTGGCCTTGCTTGGCCAGAAGCTTCCTCTTTTGACATTTGAACAAGGGTGGGGAAGAAGTAGCCTTGCTTGGCCAGAAACTCCCCCTTTTGACATTTGAACAAGGGTGGGGAAGAAGTAGCCTTGCTTGGCCAGAAACTTCCTCTTTTGACATTTGAACAAGGGTGGGGAAGAAGAAGCCTTGCTTGGCCAGAAACTCCCCCTTTTGACATTTGAACAAGGGTGGGGAAGAAGTAGCCTTGCTTGGCCAGAAACTCCCCCTTTTGACATTTGAACAAGGGTGGGGAAGAAGTAGCCTTGCTTGGCCAGAAACTCCCCCTTTTGACATTTGAACAAGGGAGGGGAAGAAGTGGCCTCGCTTGGCCAGAAACTTCCTCTTTTGACATTTGAGCAAGGGTGACGAAGAAGTAGCCTTGCTTGGCCAGAAACTTTGTCTTTTGACATTTGAAGAAGGGTGGGGAAGAAGTAGCCTTGCTTGGCCAGAAACTCCCCCTTTTGACATTTGAACAAGGGTGGGGAAGAAGTAGCCTTGCTTGGCCAGAAACTCCCCCTTTTGACATTTGAACAAGGGAGGGGAAGAAGTGGCCTCGCTTGGCCAGAAACTTCCTCTTTTGACATTTGAACAAGGGTGACGAAGAAGTAGCCTTGCTTGGCCAGAAACTTTGTCTTTTGACATTTGAACAAGGGTGGGGAAGAAGTAGCCTTGCTTGGCCAGAAACTCCCCCTTTTGACGTTTGAACAAGGGTGGGGAAGAAGTAGCCTTGCTTGGCCAGAAACTCCCCCTTTTGACGTTTGAACAAGGGTGGGGAAGAAGTAGCCTTGCTTGGCCAGAAACTCCCCCTTTTGACATTTGAACAAGGGAGGGGAAGAAGTGGCCTCGCTTGGCCAGAAACTTCCTCTTTTGACATTTGAGCAAGGATGGGGAAGAAGTGGCCTTGCTTGGCCAGAAACTTCCTCTTTTGACATTTGAACAAGGGTGGGGAAGAAGTAGCCTTGCTTGGCCAGAAACTCCCCTTTTTGACATTTGAACAAGGGAGGGGAAGAAGTGGCCTCGCTTGGCCAGAAACTCCCCCTTTTGACATTTGAACAAGGGTGGGGAAGAAGTGGCCTCGCTTGGCCAGAAACTTCCTCTTTTGACATTTGAACAAGGGTGGGGAAGAAGTAGCCTTGCTTGGCCAGAAACTCCCCCTTTTGACATTTGAACAAGGGTGGGGAAGAAGTAGCCTTGCTTGGCCAGAAACTCCCCCTTTTGACGTTTGAACAAGGGAGGGGAAGAAGTGGCCTCGCTTGGCCAGAAACTCCCCCTTTTGACATTTGAGCAAGGATGGGGAAGAAGTGGCCTTGCTTGGCCAGAAACTTCCCCTTTTGACATTTGAACAAGGATGGGGAAGAAGTAGCCTTGCTTGGCCAGAATCTCCCCCTTTTGACATTTGAACAAGGGTGGGGAAGAAGTGGCCTTGCTTGGCCAGAAGCTTCCTCTTTTGACATTTGAACAAGGGTGGGGAAGAAGTAGCCTTGCTTGGCCAGAAACTCCCCCTTTTGACATTTGAACAAGGGTGGGGAAGAAGTAGCCTTGCTTGGCCAGAAACTTCCTCTTTTGACATTTGAACAAGGGTGGGGAAGAAGAAGCCTTGCTTGGCCAGAAACTCCCCCTTTTGACATTTGAACAAGGGTGGGGAAGAAGTAGCCTTGCTTGGCCAGAAACTCCCCCTTTTGACATTTGAACAAGGGTGGGGAAGAAGTAGCCTTGCTTGGCCAGAAACTCCCCCTTTTGACATTTGAACAAGGGAGGGGAAGAAGTGGCCTCGCTTGGCCAGAAACTTCCTCTTTTGACATTTGAGCAAGGGTGACGAAGAAGTAGCCTTGCTTGGCCAGAAACTTTGTCTTTTGACATTTGAACAAGGGTGGGGAAGAAGTAGCCTTGCTTGGCCAGAAACTCACCCTTTTGACATTTGAACAAGGGTGGGGAAGAAGTAGCCTTGCTTGGCCAGAAACTCCCCCTTTTGACATTTGAACAAGGGAGGGGAAGAAGTGGCCTCGCTTGGCCAGAAACTTCCTCTTTTGACATTTGAACAAGGGTGACGAAGAAGTAGCCTTGCTTGGCCAGAAACTTTGTCTTTTGACATTTGAACAAGGGTGGGGAAGAAGTAGCCTTGCTTGGCCAGAAACTCCCCCTTTTGACGTTTGAACAAGGGTGGGGAAGAAGTAGCCTTGCTTGGCCAGAAACTCCCCCTTTTGACGTTTGAACAAGGGTGGGGAAGAAGAAGCCTTGCTTGGCCAGAAACTCCCCCTTTTGACATTTGAACAAGGGAGGGGAAGAAGTGGCCTCGCTTGGCCAGAAACTTCCTCTTTTGACATTTGAGCAAGGGTGACGAAGAAGTAGCCTTGCTTGGCCAGAAACTTTGTCTTTTGACATTTGAACAAGGGTGGGGAAGAAGAAGCCTTGCTTGGCCAGAAACTTCCTCTTTTGATATAGAAAACAATGGTGTGGAAGAAAAAGCCTTGCTGGACCTGAAACTCCCCCTTTTCATAGAAAACACAGCAAAATATCCTAGTTTCAACAAAGGGGAAACTTTGGCCTTGGTTGGGAAATTTTAGCCCAGCCCAAACTTTCCCCAGGGTAAGAATATCCTAGGACTGTCCTAGGGACAGTTTGGCCATGGCCAGATTCTCCTTGGGGAAAGTTTAGACCAGGGAAGAAATGGCCTGCTACACCAACCATCAGGTGATGGAATTTTTGAACCATTGTTGTAGGTCACTATGATAAACTTAGTGCAGTGTTAAAGTATGGGAGTTAAGGCTAACCTTAGTAAAGGTTGCTTCATGTAAGGAGCCTTGATTCATAACACATGTAATCATGCATTGGAAAACATTGCTCTTGTACATGTAAAGCATGTTGGATGTGAGTGTGGTTGAAAGGCTTGATTAATACACTCCTGTGTCATGTATTGAATGCTGGCCAGATGATTCATCAATACCCACATACAGACATCAGTATTATTGACTGCAATGTGACACAGAAAATACATTGATGGGGCATCTCACGGTTAACATCTGTTGTTCAGGCATTATAACAGAGGGAGTGGGTCATGATGAGACATTCATCTACATCCTGAAACAAAACTGGCATTCACTTCTCATAAATCATAACTTCAGTGTGAATCATATGTCCAAAATTTAATATTTTCATTTACAGAAAGACAGAGGTGAATATAATACATTTTGAGCGAAAACATGTGAAACTACATGGGCTGTAGAAATTTAAAAGCCTGTTTTGTTTGTGTGTCCTCATGCACTTAGCTAATGCACAGGGACTAAATATAATTAACTACAGCAACCACAATAATAATTATGTATGTATGGACATGACCCTAACTTCCATGCACAAGAAATAAAGTGCTAACATTATTAGGATCTAATCCTGACAGTGTTGTGTTTCTCATTTGCCTTGCACCATCACCATGTCTGTTCTGTCAGTGTGGGAGGTTAATAAACACATCACTACTCTGCTACTGTCAACCTCCAGCTTACAGTCTGATTCCAGGTCTGTTCTGTCAGTGTGGGAGGTTAATAAACACATCATCACTCTGCTACTGTCACCTTCCAGCTTACAGTCTGATTCCAGGTCTGTTCTGTCAGTGTGGGAGGTTAATAAACACATCATCACTCTGCCACTGTCATCCTCCAGCTTACAGTCTGATTCCAGGTCTGTTCTGTCAGTGTGGGAGGTTAATAAACACATCATCACTCTGCTACTGTCATCCTCCAGCTTACAGTCTGATTCCAGGTCTGTTCTGTCAGTGTGGGAGGTTAATAAACACATCATCACTCTACCACTGTCATCCTCCAGCTTACAGTCTGATTCCAGGTCTGTTCTGTCAGTGTGGGAGGTTAATAAACACATCACTACTCTGCTACTGTCATCCTCCAGCTTACAGTATGATTCCAGGTCTGTTCTGTCCGTGTGGGAGGTTAATAAACACATCATCACTCTGCTACTATCATCCTCAAGTTTACAGTCTGATTCCAGGTCTGTTCTGTCAGTGTGGGAGGTTAATAAACACATCATCACTCTGCTACTGTCATCCTCATCCTCTCTGCTCTGTTGCCATGCTATCTCACAATGGTTCCTCACTCTCAGATGGTCTGTTGCCATGCTGTCTCAATGTAATTCCTCACTCTCAGATGTTCAGTTGCTGTGCTGTCATAGAGGTTCCCCTATCTCAGATTTGCTGTTGCCATGTTGTTGCCTCCCTCTCAGATGATCTTTTGCCATGCTGTCATGTTGTTTCCCCACTCTCAGATCCTCTGTTGCCATAATGTCTTGGTGGTTCTTTACTCTTGGATGCTCTGTTGCCATACTGTCTCAATGTAACTCCTCACTTGCAGATGCTCTGTTGTAATGCTGTCATAGTGGTGCTTCACTCTTGGGATGCTCTGTTGCCATACTGTCTTAATGTAATTCCTCACTCTCAGATGTTCTGTTGTAATGCTGTCATAGTGGTGCTTCACTCTTGGGATGCTCTGTTGCCATACTGTCTCAATGTAATTCCTCACTTGCAGATGCTCTGTTGTAATGCTGTCATAGTGGTGCTTCACTCTTGGGATGCTCTGTTGCCATACTGTCTTAATGTAATTCCTCACTCTCAGATGTTCTGTTGCTATGCGGTCACGGTAGGTCCTCTCATATACTGTGTTGCCATGCTGTCATTGTAATTCCTCACTCTCAGATGTTCTGTTGCCATGCTGTCATGGTGGCTCCTCACTCTTGGATGCTCCGTTGCCATGCTGTCTCAATGTAATTCCTCACTCTCAGATGTTTTCTTGCTATGCGGTAATGGTAGCTCCTCTCAGATACTGTGTTGCCATGCTGTCATGGTGGTTCCTCAATCTCAGATGTTCTGGTGCAACCTGCCATGTGACATAGCAGTAATAAGCAGTAATAATGAGCTGTCATTGTAATATGGCATTGACCATGGAGTATTATGTTGATGCCGACATTTTGAATACCTTGGCTACAGTTACCATGTGGATTAGTGATGACATATTCATGTTTCAGTTTGTTTCATACGCTCATGTCTTTTCATATGATGTATATCAGTATCAAATAAGCATTCCTTTGTACAAGGATATATCAGTTTTAACAGTGAACAGTAGTACCCTATAGTAATACCCTAGGTCATGTTTCCATGGAAACCGCAAAAATGAAAATCCATATCTGGGTCTAATACCAAAGAGGCAAATCCAGGGATCCTGTTTGTACCAATTTTTTTGATGAAGCTAGCATGTATAGTTCAGATCTGCTACAGACAAGATGACATCTACATAGTCACAGTCTAAGTCATGTTTCCATGGAAACCACAAAAGTTTTAATTCATATCTGGTTCTAACCCCCAAAGGCACATTTAGGAATCATGGTTGAAATGTGTACTAAGTTTCGTTAAGCTATCATGAATAGTTTAGGAGATATGCTTCGGACAAAGTAAGGCAAACAGACTTTGTTTCTATATTCTCCACAGCTTCATTGTTGTAGTGGTAAATGAAGCTTTAAACACAGGGACATAAACATGCATCATTGTGTGTTAAAATTCTCACCCCCATATATATGGTAAAGTTCAGCTTGTTGTGGCTTGAGGTTGGTTGTCATAGCCTCTTTCCACAAATGAAACCAACCATATGAGTCATCACAATCACAAGCCAAACAAAGACAAGAACACAGATGCACAAGAAAAATATTTATTCTGTCCTTTGTAAGCTGCACCAGTATTTATTTGATTGACAGTCCAGGTGGTTATATACAGTATTTACAATATCATACAATCCTACTGTACCATGTGTTTTGGCATGTGGCATCACTTGGAGAGAAATCTACTGGAGGCTACTCCTAGGAAAATTGAACATTTCTGGTCCTCCATCAAAAGGAAGTTAAATATGGATTCTAGTATCTACCAAAAACATTAAACTTAAGCATGTTGCCAGTTACCCTGCATGCAGGTTGCCATGTCAACAAAATATCAAATTGTGACCATTCTGTTTAATTACATAAGGAATATCATACCATGAAAACTGAGATTCGTTTAGCTTCATAACCCAACCCACCAGTGTGCATCCATATGTTATGTCTAGAGTGAAAGACTACAAACTTTTATTTTGAAGGAGGGAAATACATTTGTTCTGGTGAGTTCACCCAGGTAACAGTGCACATCACCTGCAGGTTTTACAGTCCCAGAGACTAAGAGACACACAAGTGCTGGACAGTTTTCATAACTTGATTACTTGATTACATAATACCATGTGCATTGTTGAAGCACTACTTACAAATAATACAGTTGAACTGAGGTGAACTTTACATCACCTCTGCATTATTCCAGCCATATAGTGACTAGATCAAGTTTGCTTATATTACTGTTTGAAGTCCATGGTCAAAAAAAGTTTTGTTTCAAAAACATTTATTTCCATTTCACTACCATTAAAGCTCATATCACCACCAAGAAGTACCCTGTTCAATAGAAAGGTTTACATTTAAATAATATTCTCAGCATCCTTAGGAGAATCCAACTCATGTTACCCTGTCGTATTTCAATTTCATAGCACTGCATACCAAAAGAAAAGTGACTAAGCTTTAGCATCCTTGACCTTGACCTTGCCTTTGGCTCAGAGCACCTGGTTTTCCAAAATATCACGAATTTTCAGGTTTTATTACCCATGACAACCTGTTCAAAGTGGTAATAGTGTTAAATTGTAAAGCTGAATCAAGGTCAAAATTAATAATCAGACATTTTTGTGGAACCATCACATATCTCCAGATGTAGTGGAACCACGAATATATATCCTCGTTGTTATACAGTACGGTTCAAAATTATTGAGAATAGCTAAAGCATTTCATATTATTAAACGAGAACAAATCAGATAAAATTGAATGTATTGTGAAAGTGAAGTGACCTTTACATGTTGTGTAGGTAACAATTTAATATTTTATCAAGTCTCCTTGAGCTTCACGGCACAGTCTAAGACGGGTAGGCATACTTCCTATCACAGAGGTTAGTGTCTCGTGAGTTATGCTGTCCCAGTATCGGACCACTTCTCTCTTCATGTCTTCAATTTTTGTCAACCCCTTTTGATTCACACATTCCTTCATCACCCCCCAAATGTTCTCAATGGGATTTAAGTCAGGACTATATGCAGGAAATGGTAATGCAGTCACATTTTTCTCCTGAAACCACTGCTTGGCATGTTTTGCGGTGTGTTTAGGATCATTTTCTTGCCGCAAAATCTAGTCATTTCCATAAAACACATGTGCACTTGGAAGGAGAAAATTATCTAATATGTTAGTGTAGCGTTGACTTGTCAGATTTCCCTCAAACACACACAGCGGAGTCGTTCCTAATAAGGATATCCCTCCCCATACATGAAGCTTTGGGCTGTATTTAGGTCGTTGATACAACGGTGCTGACGCAAACTTTGTCCATATTTTCACATTATTGGGATATACCCATATTGAGCTTTCATCAGTAAAAATCACATTTTCCCAGTCACAGTTTTCATGTGCCAAACACCACTCAACACGCCTGTCTTTATGTTCTTGTTTCATGAGAGGAGAAGGAATTCCAGTCTTTTTCTCCCATCCAAGATCAATCAAATTTCTTCTAACTGTAGATTTTGATACAACTGTTGATCCCCTTTCTATCATTTCATACCTGATGTTGGAGATGCTTGCCCTTTGCTTTTTAGACGCTAAAATTCCCAGCCGGACGCGATCTGAGAAGTCCAATTTTCTGGGTCTCCCTGCTCCTTTCTGGTGCCCAAAATCCTTTCCCTCTTTAAAATTCTTCCAAATCCTATACACAGTAGAAAGAGGAGTTCCTGTTCTCTCTGCCAATGTATTTACATCATCAATTCCTTGATTACACAACTCAAAAATCAACCTTCTTTTATCTTCAGCAGACATTGTTGACAGTGCTGAGGAAAATGACGTCTGCTACAAATTCAGGGGAGGTAACTCTAATTGTACTATACTCAGTAGGCCAAGATGAGTTACCTCCCTTATACCATTACTTAGTTTTAAGTATCAGTGAATCAGTTGAGGTGTTAGGATAGCTCAAAGTAAGAAGAAAAATTCTCAATAATTATGAACCAGACTATACTTTCTGTGGAGGTTTGCTTAGGGAATTGTGGATGCAGATAATGTTGTTTTACACCTTTCTAATGTTGGAATTAACTTGAACAAAGAGTACTAAATGGGTAAAGTATAACAGTACACCCATTGGTGTTTCTGTTATTAAAAACAAAGTCAACAATGACACAAAACATAAAACTAAAACATGCCTTTCTCTCCAGTCATTCAGAAATCATAACCACAACAGTAATACACAGTGTGTCTTAAATTTGTTGAATGGAAACATGAAAGGCAACAGTAGCATTACATCTTGCAAGAGGAGAGAAATATTTTGCTATTTCACATACAAATATGTAAAAATACTCATTTACATAGAAAATATGTTTACATCCACTAACAACTTTCAGTAAATAACATTGCCAAAAATAAATAGCCTTATTCAAGCTCACAACTGCTGAGATTTGGTCTCCATATCTGTTGTGTACTGTATGACTTTGTTATAAATTCAGTAAAATACAGCCTCAAGGCTTTGTAGCTCATCCGACTGAATAGTGGCAGTTTTATTTTAACCTTAAATTGGTTTTAGTACTTCCACTCTGGAGACAAAAGTTTATGGGTAAAGACTTCTTCATTCACATTGTATTGGTGGCATTCTGGTACAGACACTTATATAGGTGTCAAGAAGGATGGTGTGAGGGTCTATACCAAAACATCACTATCACAGTTGAACAAAGTAGTTGTTATCTAAAAACCTTATGAGTACTCTGTCATCTGTAAACTTTTCAGAAATGTCTGTTGAACACATTGAATCAAAGACTAAATTCTGAGAATTGTGAAAAACGGAATATGTTAGGCTGTATCACTAAGTACACCTATGGCCCAGAATAGAAAACCAATTGTTTGACATTAGAAACATGGCTGCAACTTAAAGGTCTGATCTGGAAATAAACAAATATGTATTCCGAAATATATCTTACGTCATGATAAAAAAAAAGCTCACACTTGACACATATGAAGTGTTACAATGATACCCACAGAAATAACACGGTAGCTATTGTCAAAATTTTTGATTTTCAGAAACATTATTGCTGGTATTGTATACAAAGTTTCAAGTTCACAGGCCTTGCAGGTTTGTCACAAGGTAAACCTGAATGGAAGGACAACAAGGCAGATGACGGATTGTGCCGCATGGCTCATTTGACTTCCATTCCGGGGAGCTAAAGAATAGAAACAAACTCAGAAAATAAACCCATGAAAACCCAACATATCCACTATGTAACACTCGATAAAGCATTTAGGAGCTGCAACTTACAGGCAGATGAAATTCTGCTTGTACACTCACAAAAGCTGTCTGAGGTAACTATTAGTGAATCTATGACCAGTTGTTTGGCTTGCAGCTTCACAACAAGGACAAAACATTACAGATTCTGCATTTACATACTGTGAGTATTATAAGTTTCGACATGACTAAATTACATCTTCCTATCAGGTATCGATCAGATTATTAATAACACCCATCAACAAAAAACCCCAAAAACATTACAGATTGAAATTTAATTTTGTGTTCCCACCCCTCCCCCCAAATTTTTTAAACAAAATTGTTCAGTGGCAATACAGATCTCTTAGAGTTTACCATTGTGAGCCTCCCAATCTTTGTTAATGTGTGATGTTTAATGAATCCTACCCCAATGTCATTCCCACTTTTCCCACAGTAGGTGACTGGTTCCTAAACATGTCTTCGGATGTAATTGAAACTAATCAGTTACTTCAGTCAGGGTAGTTCTACTGTGATCCCCATTAGTCTTGGCTAAATGTCTTGTTGACAGTTGACATTCTAAGAATGACCATCAAAATACACACACATTGATTGAAAATTGAATACAAATAATTAAAAGAAAACAGGTGCAATAAAACAAAAGTGCATAAACACTGACAAAAATGAATGATGCACTGCAACCATGAAGATCTCCATACTGTAGTAGACAGATGTAGAAACAATGGTAACTGAAGCATAATATCAATCAATAATATCATCTAAGAATGGCCGAGCTAAGCTGTACCACAAATCCATTAATAAAGTTTGTTCATATGTACATGCTTTGACTCAGTATGACAAGTTTGAGATTGCCCCCTGGCAAGATGTGTGCAAACATCTACCTTTCTACAACAACAGATGAGATACATGACATGATGTTTCCGTAAACTGTCATGGTTCACTGATGCAAGACTGAGGTGTCAAAACAAAACTAAAACCTCTTCTGTGTTACTTGATATATTGGTAATTAGAGTATTAATACCATCCAACACTGGAGTGAGACAGTTCAGTTTTACGCCCCACTCAGCAATATTCCAGCTGTATGGCAGCAGTCAGTAAATAATTGAGTCTGGACCAGACAATCCAGTGATCAACAACATGAGCATCAATCTGCGCAAATGGGAACCGATGACGAGTCAACCAAGTCAACAAGCCTGACTACCTGATCCCGTTAGTCGCCCCTTACAACAAGCATAGTTGCCTTTTATGGCAAGCATGGGTTTCTTGCCTATTCTACACTGGACCATCATAGGTCTCAAACACTGGAGATAATGAATTTTCACTGACACAATATTTCTGAGCTAATTCATGAAGTTTGTGTGTATGACAGTGACAATATGATACAACAAAATCCACAAAGACACCACCTTAGCAGTCTGTTAAGTTAGATTCCCTGATCGTTTTCAAGATAAATATATCTAAATCTACAATACTCTACAAAGCATAATCTATATATACTGTAAATTGAGCACTCCAGTTATTGCATTTGGTTGTTTTAACGTCCTCTTCTGCTGAGCATATGTCAACACTTCTCATGTGGAAGATCCACAATATTAACACCAGATCTTAAAGCTGAAAGCATAACATGGAAATTAAATCAAGAATTATTGAGAACACACAACAGAGATCTAACAAGTGGATATAAAACACTGAGTGAAGGTTTTAGAAGATAAAGGTTGGCAAAGGCTATCTCCATGGAAAAGGGTGAAGATGACCTCCTGAGGTCAGGGTGAAGGCTACCTCTCCAGGTCAGAGCAAAGGTTATCTCCCAGGTCAGGGTTAAGTTGATCTCCCCTGGTCAGGCTGAAGGTTATCTCTCCAGGCCAGGCTGAAGGTTTAATCCCCAATTCAGGGTGAAGGTTATCTTCCCAGGTCAGGGCAAAGGTTACCTCTCCAGGCCAGGTGAAGGTTATGTCCACAGTCCAGGATGAAAGTTATCTCTCCAGTTCAGGGTGAAGGTCATCTGACCAGGTCAGGGTGAAGGTTATCTCACCAGGTCATGGTGAGGGGTATCTCCCAAGGTTAGGGTGAACGTTAGCTTCCCAGGTCATGGTGAGGGTAATCTCCCCAGGCCAGGGTGAAGGTTATCTCTCCAGTTCAAGGTGGTTTACCCCTTTCCACAATGCCCACCATCACCAATATTCAAGAAAACGTTAATCATACAGAACAGCTACAAAATATTGATATCAACATTGCCAGTAATTTATGACATCAAAATGTTCACATATTTCAAAAGTGAGGCACTAACTGTATGAACATGTAACATGTGCATGGAAGATCAGTCTGTGGATGTGTCATCCAATACTTTCACCAGATCCAGCATTCTGGCAGCTTGCATAGACTTTGTAAACAACTCCACTAGGATTCAGACTCACATTAACAAGTGCAATACTAAGTTACTTGAAAGAGACTTGTCTGTAAAAATGAGGAGCACCTGAGACAAAGGTGATTCTCTGTAACATAAATACATGTTAATAAGTATGTCAACTTGTCAATAAATACTAAACTGTTCAATTTCAAACACCTAATAAAGTCAATGATCATTACTTTGTGTAATGTACATAAATATTTCACAAAATCTGGGTAGATTGTCTCATTAATTGAACACCATTGGCAGTCAGTAGTCTCTGGTGAAGAATCACAGATATGCTGGAACCATGTTGTGTGACATTATGTGACATGGAATGAGTGGGTGGGGTGGGAAGTTGACTCAACACAGATTTGGACAGAATTGTAGTTACAGTCTGTACCACAAACATCTGCATCTACAAGCTCAAACATGTCTCCTTTGGCATCAATTTTCATGTAGATTTGGTGTCACTATATAACTGTTACTAGCAGGACAAACTAGACTGAACATGTATTTACTTGACTTAGGCAACTACTACTGGCTATATTTTGAAGCTGCACTTTTGATGTAGGAACCACAAAGTGGTACAAAATGAATGATAACTTGACCTCCTTAGGTGTGATCTGCTACCTTGTACTGACAACTGTCCACTACAGATGGTCAGTTACAGTGGGTACCTCATTTCTACACACCTTGAGTACATTAAATGTTAAGACACCAAAGCTGGTTTGTTTATGTTCTCAATGCAATGTTCCACCTAATGACATGAATGCTGCTAAACAGCTATAAAACCAAATTCACGCACATACATTTACCATGTCAGTGATACCTTTCCGTTACCAACCAAATGCCTCTTCATTACCACAAACAAAGGTGCTGAACAAATTCCTTAACAGATGACTGTCAAACAACTACATCCTCAGAATCTGATTATACACATAAACAATGTTACCCTAATGTTAGCAGACCTATCATTGTACCTTCATGAAACCACACCAAGGATGTCTTGTTATGAGACCACACCAAGGTTGGCATCTCTCCATGAGACAACTACAAAGATGGTATCTCCATAAGACCAGCTACTATGGATGATCCCTCTCCATGAGACCACACCAAGGATGCGATCTTTATGAGACCACACCAAAACTGGGATCTTTCAATGAGACAACAATAAGGATGGTATCTCCATGAGAAGATGGTATAGTGGGGATTGAGGGATTGATTTCATCACTTCACCACCACTGAATAATGAAATCATAAGGAATGAAATTAATGTAATATCTCATGAAAGACTTCAGTAGTGATGGAAAATTGGCAAAATATCATATCAGTCAAACGAGCAATTAAATATGCTCTTCCTTACTATAGTTTAACAATAATACCTTGCACCACTTAACCTTCACATACAAAAGTGTCAAAAATGTCTCTCGGTATTTTGGAAGTCTGTGTTATTACCAAGCCAAATTTCTGGACTATTTTGTTGTCTTGGAGTTATCTCAACTGGCTGCCTCTTTCTCCAGACAAATATTTTCCTTGTCATCTTCCAGTGTTTCTTTTCCTGGTGCAAAGGGTGGCATTTTGTCCCCTGCATCTTTCACTGGAACACTTGGCATCGCAGGGCAGTCCTTCTTGGTAGAACTGTCTCGGCGGAGCGATGGAGCCCGGAGCAGTCCCTTAGTTTTGATCAGCTCATCATCCAAAGGGTTCTTCCGATTGGCTGTGTTTACCTGCCGAATGTCTTCGGCTGTCTGGATGGCATCAACCCTGTTACAGATTATCAAATATGTTAGAACAAAGTAACACATTGTTATCAATCTTAGATGTGAAAACAATGTACACAGACATAGGCAGAGTCATTCTAAAAATGGCATGCATTGGGGAGCGTAATTGTTTATAGAAGCATCCAAACTGTATGGCCCACCTACTCTGGTTCACAACTGTACTTTAACCTGATGGAGGATCACAATCATTAACAAAGTCTCCAATGTAAACAGCTATTTGTTTGCAGAATGTGCTTGTAATAAACAATTGTCTCAATAACACTACTAAATCAAACATTTCGAGACAGAAGAAGAGACTAGAATCTGTCAGGTGAAGAAGAGACTAGAATCTGTCTCGAAACATTGTGACCTTGTATAATAAAGAAGTGGAACCATAAAGCACTTTTAGTTTGATTCCTCCAACTTCTAAATGACTTTGAAACAACTAACTCTACTAAATGCCAAGACATTGTGCTGATATCTAACCTCTGTTTTGAGTCTGGGTGCACAGCGTTGATCTCGTCCAGCAAGGCATGCATCTGACAGTCATGCTCCGCATCATTTGTCGACTGACCAAGCCTGGCGACAGAAACATATGTGACGGGTCAATCATGCTGCAGTGACCACAGGAAATACAGGCAAACTGTCATGCAAATGTCTGTGTGTCCTGAGGTGAATGTATTCAGCAGGAATCCAACTAAACACATAGGTCAGAACATGGCAAATACTGGTTCTCTTTACAAGCTGGAGAGAACAGAGCACAGAAACGTGTATTTGGTGTACTGTTGAGAGAAGTAGGTTAGATACAGGTGGGCATAGCAATCAGCAGTGGCACAAAGAAGGGCAAACAAAGCATCTAATCAGTGTCTATCATTAGGTCTCTCAGACAAAGACTATGTGACTACTACCTGAGTGTCAATCTCTGAGTCAAATTCTGTGGGAACTGAGAGTCAGTCTCTCAGACAATGGCTATGGGACACCTTCTTGGGCGACAGGGGCTGGGGGTACCTACTTGGGTGCCAGTCTCTCTGTGACGGAGGCTATTGATGAAACGAAGGAGGTAAGCTGGGCAGTGATGACCTTCAGGTGTTTTGTCTCCTGCTGCAGTCTCACAACATCCTGGCACTGAGCTGTAGTTAGAGAAGAGGGAGATGGCAACAAGTGCATGTTTGATAACTCTTCAGGATAACTGCAGCAGAAAGACATTAAATAAAAGACCTTAAAATCAGGTTTTGTTAGAATTATTAAAATCTAAATATTTTAGATATTTAAATACTTACCTTACCATAGGTCTTATGCATATTACCTCTAGCTTCGCTAAACGAGATCAGACAGTCGTTGATTCGCCATCCCCTCGATGGCTACCTCATGTAATCTACGAATGTAGTCACGGAAGTGACGTGATCTCTCCACTCGCGCGAGAGCGCAGAATCCAAAATTCACTTTTACCGTCAACCGGAAGGTCCGAAGAGTCCAAAGTGGGGAGGAGCATCCAGCGTTGGGAGGGAGTCACCGCCCTATGGTAAGGTAAGTATTTAAATATCTAAAATATTTAGATTTTAATAAATTTTTAACTTACCTTACCATAGGTCTTATGCATATGGCTTCGACAGATGGATGGTGGTGTGGACTCCAGAGGACCATCCCTCAGCAAACAGTGCACATGCATCAGGAGAACTCGGGAAAGCCAATGTCAACGGTCTCAGGATAATACCTGGAACAGGACAAAGAGCAACCCAATAGAACTCCAAAGAAAAACCGACGCACCCTGGGGGTGAGGTTAATCTTAAGACCAAAGGTAAGTAGAAGTGTAGTTACCTAATGGGCGGATGGTCGGGTAAGTTGCTGAGCAACCACCAATGGACCAAATGACTGTAATCCCTCCACGTCTTCAACTGCCAAGTCCCTCAAGTAGTGGGATGCGAAGACAGTTGATGACCTCCAGAAACAGCCCTCCATGATCTGCGGTACTGTGCAGTTCCGATGGAGGGCCATCGTAGACGCCAAGGCCCTGATCTCGTGCGGGTTACTTGCTACCGGATGAGGCAGGTGCTTGTCGTCATAGGCCGCCAGGATAGTCGATCTGAGCCAGAGGGCAACAGTATTTCTGTTTACTTCACCTTTGCAGGACACGGCAAAGGGAATGAATAACCTTTTGCGGGATCGTCTCCTAGAGGCTGACCTTTTAATATAGCATCTGAGAGCCCTGACTGGACATAGCAGCTCCTCCTCCAAGTCATGATGACCCAAGATCGTAGACAAAGGAGGGATGGAGAATAACCTGTTAGGCTGCCCGGGAAGCTGGTTCTTAGCCACAAAATCCCAAAGCAAACCCAAATGAGCACGTCCGTGTCTTGACTGTTCAAATCGGATCTGAGTAACGTCAAGAGCATGGATCTCGCTGACTCTAGCCGCTGTTGCCAATGATAGTAAGAAAACCGTCTTCTTGGAAAGATGTTCAAAGGAGGCTTCTTCTAATGGCTCGTACGGCGGCCCTCTGAGATGTTGAAGGACAACATTAAGATCCCAAGCTGGAGGACGAAACTTGGTCTTCTGGTCTTCCAGCTTGAAAGCTTTGAGAAGCGCAATAAGTTCCGGTATCTTGGAGATCTGTGAATCTGACTTGATAGCAAGGACAGAATTCAAAGCTGACAAATAGGTGCCTAAGGTACTGCCTTTGAGATGTCTAGAGTTCCGTAGGTAGAGAAGGAACTGTGCCACAAACTGAGGAGATGCTGCCATGGGATCTTGAGATCTTCGTGCGCAAAAATTCTCAAAAGAGCGCCATTTGTCGTCATATAAAGAACGGGTAGAAACTCTATGCGCGCGAGCTATAACGTTCGCCACGTGCGCAGAGTAGCCCTTAGCCTTTAATGCTCTCTGCAGATGACCCATGCGTGAAGATGGAATCGCCGTGGATCCGGATGCAGCTGTCGACTGTGTGGATGTCGAAGCAGATGCAACCACTCTGGAAGTTTGTAAGGGTCTCCGCTGGCGAGCCGTCGAAGATCGGGAAACCACGATCTGGCTGGCCACCAAGGTGCGACCAAAAGCAGTCGGAGGTTCTGCGTCAGTCTGATCTTGGCGATTACATCCGAGAGAAGAATTGGAGGAGGGAACGCATATGCGTCCAGTCCTTCCCATGATAGAGACATCGCGTCGACTGCCCACGCCTGTGGATCCGGCACGGGAGATACGTACGTTGGTAACTGGTGATTGAAACTGGTGGCAAAAAGATCTACCAGTGGTCTCCCGAGTTGCCAGCAAATCTGGCGAAATGCGTCCGGATGAAGCATCCACTCCGTCGGGGATGGTTTGCCGGGGCGCGACAGGGCATCTGCCAGAATGTTTTTGCAGCCGGGAATGTGACGAGCCGCGATCACGATGCCGTTGCTGTCTACCAGATCCGCTAACAGGAACATCTGGTCCAGAAGTTGTTTGGACCTGGTTGTACCCTGATTGTGAATCACCCACACGACCGTGGAATTGTCGGACGCTACCAGGAGTCTGGAGTCTGTTAGGACCGGTAGCCAGTGGCGAACCGCTAGGATGACTGCTTGCATCTCCAGGCTGTTGATATGCCACTCCTTTTCGGCGTCTGACCACAGCCCTGAGGTTGTCTGGCCGTTCAAATGAGCACCCCATCCCAAGAGGGATGCGTCTACAAACAATTCGTGGTCGTGGTTGAAGTTTGTCAAACAAACACCGGCGCAGACGTTCCACTCTACCGTCCACCACCTGAGGTACTGATGCAGGTGCGGGGGTAGAAGAAATGACGACTGGAGGTCGTTCTCTCGAATGAATGGTAATAGGAACCTCTGTAGTGGGCGCAGCATAAGCCGTCCTCTGAGGGTGAGGTCCTGCGCCGACGTCAACAAGCCCAACAGAGACTGCCATTCTCTGAGGGTGAGAGGTAGGGACAGAGCTCGATCCGTAAAGGCGAGAATCTTCTGCCATCGATCGGGAGGGACCCTGACTAGATTGAGCCGAGTCAGGAACAACCCCCCAATGAACGTTAACTCCTGCGTTGGTTTCAGTTGCGACTTCTCGAAATTGATAATCCATCCCAACTGTTGAAGTAGGCGTGTGGAGAAGTCCAGTTGTTTGCGTAGCAACTGAGGATTGCAGTGATTTAGAAAACAATCGTCGATGTAAGGATCGAAGTCTATCCCCCGGAGGTGCAGAAACCGGGTGACAGGCAGTGTGACCCGAGTGAAAAGCCACGGGGCCGTAGAAATTCCAAACGGCAGCACTCGCCACTGGTAGTGTACTCCGTTGAATATGAAACGCAGGAACTTCCTGTGGCGTGGGAATACAGGAACGTGCAGGTAAGCATCCTGTAAATCTAGGCTGGCCATCCAAGCTCCGGGTGACAATTTGGCTCGGATCTGATCCAGTGATGTCATTCGGAAATGCGGGGGCTCGGCTAAATACAGGTTGTTGAAAGTCGCCATGTTGTGAATCATCCGCATTTTGGTGGAACCTTTCTTGGGTATCAGGAAGATGGGTGAATAGAACCCCGGGGAGAGATGGGGTTCTGACACTATCTCTATAGCATGTTTTGTTAATAAAATGTTGATGTTTTCTAGGATAAGTACCTGTTGATCTATTGAGTACCCTCGTGACAGGGGAGTGGTAGTCAACGGCGGAGCTCTGGCTAGTGGTAGCTTGTAGCCGGCTCTCAGGATCTTGCAAACAAACGGGTCTTCCAGGAATGTCCAGTTGGCCCAGAAGATCCCTAGTCTCCCACCTACAGGGGTCGGATGAACTGGTACGACTGGGGGTGGGAGGTCCCAGTCGTAGTAGTCCATGGCTTCAGCGGCCGGAGTAGGGACGCTTGCCCCTACCTCGACCGGACGTAGCTGGGGCATCCCTGCCACGTTCTTGAGGCTTGCGCTGGACATCTGAGTCTTTGGTACGACCTCGTCCCCTCCCAAACGAGGAACGGATCGACTCTCTCCTGGGTACATATCTTTTCTTGGCATTACCCCTGGCTCGGCCACGAAATGCAGAGCCCAAGGCCTCGAAAGTTGACAGCGCCACTTCCGTGTTAGTAAGTTCGGCATGTTGTTTATACACCGACGGTATCTTTTCATCAAAGAGGAACTTAGACGTAAATGGTGCACGAAGAAGTTGACGTTTAAATTCCTCTTGCCAAGAACAAGCATCTAAAAATCCAGATCGGCGCATAGTAGTAGTCATGGCTAGCGCCGCACGTAAGTGTCCAAGTAGGTCATGGAGTACTCTGCCTTGCCAAGCAAAAATGGTAGTTAAATGATCCACCCTCGAGGCATTATCCTCTGACAAATCCAAGGCTGCAGCGGAGGTGGCTGACGCAAGCGCCGAGATAGGTTTAAGCATACGTTTCAGTTCAGTATCAACAGCTGCTAACTTTGAATCCTGAACTCTGTAAGATGACGGAGTTG
Organism: Haliotis asinina; assembly: GCF_037392515.1. Classification (NCBI taxonomy): domain Eukaryota; kingdom Metazoa; phylum Mollusca; class Gastropoda; order Lepetellida; family Haliotidae; genus Haliotis; species Haliotis asinina. The sequence continues at coordinate 25,219,401 of NC_090295.1, forward strand.
AACTTGACAACCTCTTAATTGAATCGTCTAGCGCCGCCCCGTTGTCGGCAAAATCCAGACTGTGCACTTTATAATCTGATTTCTTAGACTTCGACGCTTTGATGGTCGGATTTAAGGATAACTTCGCAAAGTCCGAGTCTAACAAAGTAATCGCATCCGCCACCATAGGGTGTGGTGGAATAAGTAACTCAGGAGTCAAGTGAATCGACGCCGGGTTGTTTGAATCCGAAGAAGGGGAAGGACAGTCCGGTAATCTGTCGGCAATCCACTCAAAGACAGCAGTTAAGGGAAGATAGGTGCCATCACTATCACCAACATTGCCAGGTTCCTCCTCATAGTCTGGGCAAAAGAACTGTTCCTCGTGTTCCTCCCAGGAAATAGAGGTTGATTCTCGTCGCTGACTCGAGTTGGAAGCAGAGTTCTTAGTGTTAAATTCTTTGCCGGAAGTCCGCAGTGGTTCCGGCGATCGCGAACGCTGGGATCTAGAGAGACGTCGTGGTGATCTTGACCGAGATCGCACTCTACGTCTACTTCTGGTACGTGAGTCTTCCTCTAAGGAGCGCCTTGGAGAGCGGGAAACCGACCGGGAGCGCCGGCGCCTGCTACGGTGTGGAGAACGAGAGCGCCGACCCTTCGGGGACCTAGAACAAGATCTGCGCCGGGAGCGCTCAGCCTCTAAACGACGAGCGCGCTCTTCATCCAGCTGGCGCTGTAACATTTCTTCTTTAGTCAGCGTATGAGACACTCTGGGGATCCGATAAGACGTAGTTATAGGAGCAGGGTCCGGCAACAATATTGGCGCTGGCGTTGGTACAGGCGCTGGCGTCGGAATAGGCGCTGGCGTCGGAATAAGCGCTGACGAAAACACCGGTGCTGATGTAAACAAAGGCGCCGGGACAGGCAGTGGCGCCGGGACAGGCAGAGGCGCTGGTACAGGCAACGGCGCTGGCGTAAGTCTAGGCGCTGTCGTTGGTAAAGGTGTAGATACCGAGGTAGGGAGTACAGCAGCGCCCGGCGTCAAGAGAGATCGCAGAAGCCTCTGAACTTCAGGATGGGATAAGGCATCCGGGTGAGATAAATCTACAAAGGCGTCCGAACGCGTAGGCTCTGGAGAGGAGCGCGCCGGCGTAATAGATGAGCGCTCCACACTCGGCGTTGATAGTGGTATTGAAGGCGGTGGTAGATCTTGGTCGTCAGGTAAGGATCCCAAGGAAGACGCTGGCGACGACATTCTTCTCTTACGTTGCGTAAAACGTTTCCTCCGAACCGCCAAAAAGGTCTTGAAATCGGTGAGAGATAACGCTTGACAGTGTAGGCACCGACTATCGATGGAACAAACAGCGGACGCACAATCCGGACACCAGGGATGTGGGTCCTTGGCTGATTTCTGCCCCTTGCAGACAGTACAATAGTGTCGAGTCATACACAGAACTGTAACAGACAAGAAACCACGACTTGACGACATGTTAATACAATACTAGGAGGAAAACCCCCTACATAAAAATGTAGAAAGTAGTTGCACCCCTACGTAAAAAATAGGCACACCCGTAAGTGCGGGGCAGCGAAAAATAACAACCACAATGGCTGCCTTCGCTACGCTGAAATTCATGGCAGAAAAAAGTATGCTAAATACCGAAAACACAAGTGAAAATGACCAAGCATGGGCAGAAACATGACGGGCAAACCACCAACAAGATGAACTACCCTCATGGACGCCATGTCGTTCTCACCTCCGACATGGCCAAGCCAAGCCTGAGTGAGAAAAGAACAACACGAGGTAGCAAGGTAAGCACATTAAATGCTTGTATGACTTGACTTTGATACATAATGAGGGGATACAAACCATACCTACCAAGGAGTAGCAACTTTATTGAAACTACACACAGTAGGAAAAAAAACTGCAAACCAACACGTCCGTTCGCACGAACGCTAAAGGTAAAAGTGAATTTTGGATTCTGCGCTCTCGCGCGAGTGGAGAGATCACGTCACTTCCGTGACTACATTCGTAGATTACATGAGGTAGCCATCGAGGGGATGGCGAATCAACGACTGTCTGATCTCGTTTAGCGAAGCTAGAGGTAATATGCATAAGACCTATGGTAAGGTAAGTTAAAAATTTATACTTCCAAGAGTATACTATAAAAAAACATTTGTATATCCTGAGATACCGATACTGTCAGATACAAAGACATGTTGATAGGTCACTGGACAGAGCCAGGCATATGGTCTGAAGGTACAGAATATTGTCTTCAGCCTAAGATGGCCTTCACGTTTTCTCACTTACCCTGATACAGTTCTTGTTCATTAGCGATTCGTTGCACACTCTCTTCCCAATGCTAGAAAAAAAACACTTCCAAAGTAAGGCACATTTACTACATCTTATCAACACCACTAATACCATACAACATAATGTAATTTTTTTAGATAAAATTGATATTTCATCCTTATCCTGACTCATGCTTATTATGCTTATCTCCTTTTTCTATGTGAATGATAGTGGAATAATTAAATCCCTTGCAGATCCCTTGAAGAAGACATACAAGAATTCAATTGTTCCACTATCATTTGCATAGAAGAGTGAGTGAGTTTAGTTTTACGCCGCACTCAGCAATATTCCAGCTATATGGCGGTGGTCTGTAAATAATCAAGTCTGGACCACACAATCCAGTGATCAGCAACATGAGCATTGACCTGCGCAATTGGGAACCGATGACATGCGTCAACCAAGTCAGCGAGCCTGACCACCCGATCCCGTTAGCCGCCTCTTACGACAAGCTGAGTCGCCTTTCATGGCAAGCATGGGTTGCTGAATGCCTATTCTACCCCAGGACCTTCACGGGTCTTGCATAGAAGAAGGAGATAAGCAAAATAAGCATGAACCAACTCTGATGTTATTAGTGCACATTAGAGTGTTTGTACTACAGACATGATAGTACCTGCTCCTGGCTGTAACTGAAGGAGGAGGAGGGGAGAAGTACAAGACAAGTTGTTACATTGTGTCAAGGTAAATATAGGGTTTTATCAGTCCCAAGTAAGGTTGTATTCCCTGAGCTGGACAGTTCCAAATAAGAATACAATCTTATGAGGGACTGATAAAACTGCAAATTTCCCGAGACACAATGTGATGTTTTTACTACATCAAAAGAACACATTGAATTGACTTGGTTTTTGCTTCAATTTCATCCTCAGTTGTGGCAAACCGTTTCCTTGCTGTAATGTTGACACCAGCCGATCGATTGACCTCAATGCAGGGAACATCACTAAGACTTGGCAATGAACGCTTTTCACACTTTGTGTGGTCACCGAGGCATGGCAGGATGATTTGACTTTTGTACTCCCTGCTCATGGATAATAACAGGTGTACCTCGCATTTTATCAGAATGCTTTCATGTGAACCAATCAATACTCGATATTCTTACATAAGACTGGATAACATCTATCACACATGTAGGGAGTGCTATAACTCTACTACAGATGTGGAAGTACTATATCTGTAGCAGATGAGGGTATATGATATGTGATAGACATCTCTACTACACATGTTGGTGTATGTTATCTCTACTACAGATGTGGTGTACAATATCTTTACTTCAGCTGATAGATGTGGGTAGAGTACTATGTCTGTCCTGAAGAGGAATGTACCTTCTCAAGTGCTGGCTGTTTCTCCTCTATGTAACCATGGTGTTTCTCCAGCTGACTCTCCACACTGTCAATGACATTTTTCAAATCTTCCACGGCCGACCTCCGTGCCAGACACCGTCTGAGGGTGAGATCTCTCTGAAGCTCCTGCACCTGAGACTTGAGTTTCTCCAGCTTTTGCAGCACATCCTTAACACAGAGAGGAGGGAAAGTGAGTGGCACACCTTAACAAAGAATACATGATTATAGTTAAGGGAAATGCAGGCTTAGCACAGAGTCAAGATTAGATGCCCAGTCAGCAGAATGCTGTTGTATACTGACAGACTGCATTGTATAGACATGGGGTATATTTATGTCACCATCTTGGACACACACTACCTACCCTATGAGAAGTTTCAAACTCCACACAGTGCTCAGCAAAGACACCCTTGGCATCTATAAACTTGACTTTGCCGATGCCGTTCCTGCGGCCATTGTTCTGTGGTGCCTTGACTGGTGTGTTTCCAGCAGCTGCCGACGGAGTGGGCTGCTTGGGCACTTCCACCCTGCTGTAAAAGTCAAGCAAAATGAACTCTCCAATACAGTGCACATCAAAAAGGATTTACTTGAAAACAATGAGTATGTAAATGACATGAATAAGCAGGAAGTAAACACATAAAATATGTTTAAAATTGATGATTTCAGATTAGTTTCATGTAAAAAATCTCCTGATTCTGTTGCGATCATGATTATTTCAGTATTTTTGTTATAGTGACAACTGAGCTTATAATGCCTTAATAATATTCCCGATGTTAATGAAATCTGACTATTGTTGTTCAGTATATTAGTTGGCTTCCTTGGCTACCTACCTGAAACTGGCTGGGGAAGGCACTGGAGTAGATCGATGTAGAGCTGGGCTGGACGACAGTACTTTCCCACGACCATCATACAACAAGGGCTCCAGACTCCTGTAACCATGGCAACACTCATGTGCAACACATGATCTTTGAAAGATATCAACCATTTTCCGTCACACACAAACTTCAAAAGGTTGCCAATCCTTTGAAGGGAATCGTCCTTAGGGTACATATATGCATTTTCTGCTGCTTAAAAAGTCATGTGACAGCTATATCAATGTTTTAATAAATTATTTGACAACAAACAAAAGTCTTTTCTCTTCATTATATGGTCCCTAACTACGTAGAGTCACCCATGTACCACACTTGCCCAGCCAACCAGGTAAGCATCCAAACCTGTATCTTCATTCACTCTGCTGAATAAATCAGTGAACAGATTTGCGGGAAGTGGGTGGCCCTACCCTAGATGATTCTCTTCAAAGAACTGGAAACCTCTACAGGTTTGTCTAATTCTTTTTCACAGAGGACGTCTGGGGTACATATATGCAATAATTTCCAAAGACCACAGGCTAGGAAGGAGTGAATTCTGGCTCAATATGTAATAAATAGTTATCATGATTGTGACAATTAACATTCGCCATAACATTCACCTGTGACCTGACCCGAAGCTTCTGCAAGAGGCATTATGGGAGAGAAGCGACAGGGAGGAAATGGAGAGAACCAACCTCATAAGTTAAGCAAGTGAGCTCACAAATAGTGTGAATGTGAAAACCCTGCCCATATAGTGAAATCAACAGAGAGCACTGTATTGCGAAAACACAACTCACAACCTACATATAAACTAGATGTCTCCTCCTTGCTCTTACCCTTGGCATAGTAGCTTCTCGTCCTACCCCTGCCGAATGGCCAGCGCCAACCCACAGACTTCAATGTACGTTGCCCCTAGAGGGAGAGCGCAGTAGGGAGAACAAGGTAGGAAGGAGGTTGCCGCTTCAGCAGGATCCCGAATGACCTGGTGAGCCCCCCAAAACAATGCCACTCCCAGCCAAAATGGAAGGGCCAGCAAGGTTTGCTGTGCTGCTGCCAAGTACCGAGAGGTAGACAGCACAGCACCAGTGCTCCCCTCTACCTCCAGAGACGACCTTTGGCGCAAGGAAAGGTATGCCTTGTGGACCATGACCTGCACCTGTTATATGGTATTCCGGTAGACTTCCCCATAGGTCCAGTATACCTGCTACAGTGTGAACCCCTGATTGGGCAATGGTGGTACTAACTGCTCTTGCTTGGCAGCCGGAGCTGCACCCAACGTAGCCGAAGCCGAGACTCAATCAAGGGCGACCACAGTCCTCCACCACTGGCACAAGGAATAAAGAAGCCTCTCAAAGCTGATACCTCTTAACTAGTTTGGGAAGACTGAACCATCAGATCCTGTACCAGGGAGGACAAGATACCGAGCTGTGTCTGTGAGGGTTGCCAAGGAGCAAACGCCTTTTCTGGCAGGTGAAACTCAGATGAGTCCAGCTTGGAGTATACATTGGGCAACACATTGCTGCAGCTCCCACAGAGATGAGATAAAACAGAAAGCACTCTCGGGATCCTCAACCTCCCCAACCTCCATACACTCGGCTCCCAGCATGAGTCAGAATCTGGAACTCCCCATGAAGAGGATCCGGAGCTGAACCCCGATCCGGCAGAGAAGAGCCCAAAGAACCTTCTGCTCTGAACTGGCACCTCCGCTCTTATGGGGCAGGGTGGCACGGGGACTGTCGGCATGACAAGCCCATGCCTTAATTACTTGGCTACCCCATCGCCCGACTGACAAGAGCTCAACACAATTTCTAACAGTATTCACTGTGGGGTAAGCCCAAAGCATGTCTCAGACATTTACCACTTCAGCAAAACCCATGATATGGTGCTACAAGTGTAGAAATATAATTAGGTGGATCTGTGACTAGATTCCATGATCACAGGGTTCTGACCTGTCCAAGGGAGAGAACTCGGCACAGCAAATCATGCACCTTTGATGATATGCCCCTCATGCCTCCAGAAACACTCTGGTAAACTCACTTGGCAAATTTGTTCTTGAAATCTGTGTCGATCTGGCTGCCTTGTGTTGGATGGAGGGGATGCTGACGATGGACAATGGACTTGAGTCTTTCCATCATGTCCTGTACAACAGAAGACACAGATAGTGAGGTTGAGCTAGTGCCACTGGCTGGATTACCTAGCAATGATGAGGCTTTACATAAGTGAGTGTCATATATGGTTGGTAAAAAGAGTATGTGATACTCAAGCATCAAACCATAAAACATCAAGCAATACAACATACTGATTAAATCAGTAAAAATCAGATAGCTTCAATCTGAAAAATGTAAATAACGCTTGACAGAGAATCTATCAAAACACCATTTCTATATAGGTCCTGTTGCCATGTCATTGTCACTACAACCTGCAAAACCTCAAATGCAGTGATAGTCACCATCTATCCATACACATTAGGCATCGCTGAATATTATGGTCACATTAACTCAGTATTACTTCACAGCAAGTCACTATCTATCTATCCATGACCAACAAGCATGTATGTATATCCTTTCCCATCAGTATTGTATAACAGCCTTCAATTCTTCCTGGAGGGGGTATGTATCTAAATCATAATCACAACTCACATAGGACATATCTAGAAACTCAAACTTATTGGCGGAGCTGGCGAATGCTGCTGATGTCACAAGATGGACGTGTATGGTGGGCAAGAGTGTGGTCAGGCTGGTCAGCTGGGCCTTGAACGATGACTCCTTGGCCTTGTACTGGCTGTAATATAACTAGAATGTTAACAGATACACTGGTACATATCTACAGTAAAGCATAGAAATAGCAACCTCACAGTAACCACTGTTATAAGCAAACCACAACAGACACTATCTCACCTGTTGGCCTCCTCTAGGAGTGTTTCCATGGTGACTTTGATCTTCTCCTGCATGGAGGTATAAATGTAGGAAACTGCTTCACTCTCTTTCCTGGCATTCTGTTTGATCTCCTCAAGTAGTGCTCTTAGCAACAAGATTCCATCTTTCACTGAGTTCTGTAGATCCCGTACAGCCTGCAAAGCAGTCAAGTCTCTGAATGTTGTACTTTCTTACTTAATACAACTTATGATATTCATATGTACAGTCGAACCCCGTTTATCCAGACGTTTTGGTTTCACTCGAAAATCGTCCGGATAGCAAGACTTCCGGTTAACTGAATCAAACAAGCAAAATATGAAAATTAAGTGAAAGCAAAAAAAAATGCATGTAAGTGTATCAATAAATCAACAGTCAATAGTAATAACAGTGAATCGTCAAAACATATAAGTGTACCGATAATACATGCAAAGCAGAACGCAGGTTACCATGTGTCAGGTTGTCTCGGATATAATCGTGTAGGATGTAGAGCTTCAGATGGTAAGTTAGATGAAAAACATAAATCGATGACAAAAAGTTTCAATTTAGCAAATTGTATATTCCTAATATTTTGATTTTAAATGCCCTAAAAACATATGGCATTGTGTCGAACTTATGCTGTCTGCAGAAAGTAAACTTTTTCTCTCTGTCCGCATAACTGGATCATTTTTCAATAGAAATCTATGGGAGTGGTTTGAAAATTCGTGCTCCGGGTCCGGAAGCGTGAGGTCCGGTTAAGTGAGTACAATTAATGAACATAAGTTTCGTTTCACATAAAAATCATCCGGAAGGCAGGGTTTCCAGATATGTGGGGTCCGAGTAAACGGGGTTCGACTGTATACACAAGAAGAATGAGAAGACTACCTTTGAACATGCTTGAATATAACTTCAAAGTCAGCACATGACTTGTAGTGTTGGCAGGGCTCAATTTCATGAGATACTAACCTACTTGCACCAAGCACAATCTAAACTGAAAACTATGTAGATGCAATTATTTAGATGTTTTATTCAGAAGTATACGCACTAAAAAATTGACTTGCACCTGGTACAAGTTTGACATATAGCTTGGTTACATTTTGTAGTAGTCAGTTGATAGCAACTGACTTAATTTTTACACAGCTTTCATCAGTCTTCCAGCAATAGCACAGCAGGGTACACCAGAAATGGGCTTCACACACTGTGCCCATTTGGAGAATCGAACCTGGGTCTTTGACAGGATAAGCAAACACTTTAACTGCTATCCTATTGCCCCACTCAGCTGATAGTTGAGCTATAGCTACCTGCACACTTTGTTCCAGCTTGCGACAACTCTGGTTGTAAGCAGTTTCCAGGTCCACACAGTGGGTCCTGCTCTCGCTGGGAAAAACACACAGAGCCATTATTTAACTATCTGCATAAATCCTGAAAATTGTTGGTAACATATAGTCTTTCATTCTCTTCCCACAGAGGTTACTCCTGTCATATCTTTCTATGTAATCTTGGTTCTAATACCGCCATATTTCCCGGTCATCGAGAAATCCCCTTGCGTCAAAAAATCACAACAGGAATTATCTCCCTTGTTACTATCCAATCAGAACACATGTTAAATAGACTTAGCTCCAATATGGCGGCCCCCATAAAGTTGGTTCATCAACGTGCGAAGGAAAGATTTGGTATTTCATGTGTAACTGAAAATCAGAAACTGGCAAGAGAGAGTGCTCGTATCATTCGCTAGGTTGTGTTTGTAGGGACAAAAACCGGTAGTGGTAAGTTTTCCCGATGCATTCGGAAATTACCGAGATCTTGTGAATGATTACTCTTGAAACAAAATTCTGAATACCTCTAATTGCGAGTCTTGAACACTTGCACCATGAAAGGGCCGTATTAGAACAGAGGTTACATAGGAAGATATGACAGGAGTAAACTCTGCGGGAAGATTATAGCCCTTGTGACACGTACTGTCTGTGTGATAGGTGTGATACATAAGTAACAGATGTAGCATGTGACACCCTACAGATTGTCAGTGTGACAGATATAACCTAGGTGGTCACTATGGTGACAAGGGAGGGTGTTTTCGGTGTTTGTTCAGTTTTACGCCACACTCGGCACTATTACAACTATATGGCGGTGGTCTGTAAATAATCGAGTCTGGACCAGATAATACAGTGATCAACCGCATGAGCATCGATCTGCACAATGCACAATTGGGAACCGATGACATGTGTCAACCAAGTCAGCGAGCCTGACCACCCGATCCCGTTAGTTGCCTCTTACACCTAGCATAGTTGCCTTTTATGGCAAGCATGGGTTGCTGAAGGCCTATTCTACCTCGGGACATTCACGGGTAGACAAGGGAGGGGGGGAGGGGGAATACTTACATCCTCATGTCTCTGAAGCAGTTGATGCACAGCATGATTTTCTTCTCTGTGGAGAACATGATGTATGGTTCCTTGTGTAGGGCTGAAACAACACAGCTAGAGCTGAACCACAAGACTACCTACATTCCCCCATACAACCATCGGTAATTCAGGAATTTCCTCGGCAGCCTTGGTCCAAACACACAGCAAATATCTTGGCACAAATTAATTTAGTAAGAGAGTGAGTAAGTAGGGTTTCACAGCCCATGTCATCAGTGTAAATAGCAAATTCAGCAGAGGAGTCAACTGCTTCTGGTACAAACATAGTTTAATACAAGCAGGGAGTATTGAGAAAAAAAATCAACAAAAACAACCTAAGATACTTAAGGGAGGTTGATCTAATATCTAAGAATGGCAGCAAATAACTGAACATAGAGTTGCACATATTCAAGTTACTTACAACAACGTTTGTGTATTTCCTTTGTTCTCTTGGATAACACAACAATGTCATGTGCAGCAAACATCTTGGCACGGTGGGTCTCATCTCTACAGCTGGTACACAGGGGTTGGCAGCAGGTGTTGCAGAAATACATGGGGTTGCAGTCCTGCAGTCAACACAACAGTTGCCTCATGGTATAATCAGTGAGTGAGTGAGTGGGTGGGTGGGTGAGTGAGTCAGTTTAGTTTTATGCCACTCTCAGCAATATTCCAGCTATATGGGGGTGGTCTGTAAATAATCAAGTCTGGACCAGACAACTGTGTGATCAACAACATAAGCATCGATCTGCAATATTGGGAACTGATGAAGTGTCAACCAAATCAAGCGAGTTTGACCACCTGATCCCATTAGTCATCCCTATGACAAGTATGGGTTACTGACAATTCCAACATCGATCTTTGTGGGTTGTGTGATGGTACAGAAATACATGGGTTCACTTGGGGTTAATGTGTGGAAATATTTACACTGGAAGTAAAGTTAAGTTAAAAAATTTACAGAGAGCAATTATGAATAATACACACTTTATCACAGTTGGCACATGAAGCTTTTTCGTCAAGGGAAGATTCAACCATGAACTTCAGCAAGGGATCAGGGGGAGGTAATGAGTTTCCTTCCTTCAAGTGTGTGGTTGCCCTGTAATAGAGCATTTAGCCATCCATCATATTTTTGTTTTTCACTTAAATCAAATATGTTAATGGTAGTATTATTATTACTGAAGATTAAAGTATTACTCATTAAATAAATGTTAAAAGATATCTGAAGCAGATTTTAAGCATAACAATACTTTTTCAATTGATCGTCAATTATGTAATTACAAATCAACATGAAGGAGCAATATTTCCTCTAAATATTGTGATGATTATGAATTCAGAAAGACCAAAAAGATATTCAGTGAAAGATTGCTGGAAATCTCATATTTATGTGTAACTGACCCACAAAGAGGACACAGCATCTGCGCATCTGCTGCTCGACCCCGCAAGCAGCGCATACAGAAGCTGTGGAAGCATGACAGTATACAGGGGTCATCGTATTGTTCATTGCACAGGTAGCATAGCAATGGGTTCCTCTTGGCCACATCGGTATCTTCAAGACTTTCCATTGGTTGGAAGATTTCCCCAGACATGGTTATCACAGTCAGTCTATGTCATTGGCTGAAACAACCAAGGAAAACCCGAGGTTGTGGCAACCTCTAACAGAAGGTTTCCTCACAATCTGAAAAGAAATACAAGCAATCAGAAAATGAGCATACAACATGAGAGATTCAAAAAAGTGGGTCAGTTAAACTTGAACATTGTGAGTTTTCAGCCAAACAGTGATGAAAATAAGTTCATACATATTCACAAATTCCTCATAAAAATACGACCCGTGAAGGTCCCGGGGTAGAATAGGCCTTCAGCAACCCATGCTTGCCATAAAAGGTGACTATGCTTGTCGTAAGAGGCGACTAACGGGATCGGGTGGTCAGACTAGCTGACTTGGTTGACACATGTCATCGGTTCCCAATTGCGCAGATCGATGCTCATGTTGATCACTGGATTGTCTGGTCCAGACTCGATTATTTACAGACCGTCGCCATATAGCTGGAATATTGCTAAGTGCGACGTAAAACTAAACTCACTCACTCATAAAAATACAAGTAATATGTAATATATGTCGGACCAAGTGATTCGCAAAACTGAAATGAGATTCTCAGTATCTCATAATATGAAAATCATGACAACATGATGAGAATTGAGATGCATCTTTGTCATCATTGTCCATAACTGAAAATCCACCATACAGAAAACAGATGTGAAGTAACATGCATTAGAGAATGTCATTCACAGCTTGATCAGCAATGTAACAGCTGCTACAATGTGGTCAGGGGTTCAAATGCTTTTTTCATGGCCACTTGCCACAGGGCAAGTGACTTTAAGAAAGTAGCTTGTCCTGACTAATTTTCCATGTACTCTTGATTTCCTTGGCATAATCATTATGATGTGATTATTGTAATTATGAAATAATATATCAACATGGTATTTGGTGTTAATGTTTACTGGACTATTTACTGAAAAGCGATAAAGAGCAAAGAAAGCTATCCCAAAGCGAGCTGAATTCGACGTTCTGGTGATTTCGACGATTGCATTGCTAGCGCTATATCGAGGAAGTATGTGCGCGATCGGAGTGCACAAACAGTTTCATCGGTAGGGCGAATGCCAAGTTCCTGTCATGAGACGTTTTATTGACAATTGAAATCAAGAAATTAAGTTATGTAAAGAGCAAATAAACAACAATATTATTTACCCTCGATTGTTAATACCACTTCAGATACAAAATCAATTGACTGTATAACAAAAAATAGCAAGCAAAATTCAACAAGATCAGTCGTCTGCAAGTGACAGGTTATGTATGAAACAGGAAGTCACATGATCAAAACACTTTCTCGCAGTGCGGAGGGAAAAGTATGGCTCTGCGTCGAAAACACATACAAAAACACCCGGATGTGACAAGCGACTGCAGTTTCGCTGATACAATGTTACAAACGCTATTTTTGTTGGAAACACATGATACTTTTTTGTGAAATAGATGAATATACCGTTACCACTCAAGGTTTAGCAAAATCAAAACTTAAAATGATATTAAAGATAAAAATTACGTTTTTGTCTTATACCGTCGACAACCCCTAACACTGGGATAACTGTACTGTATTATCACCGTGAAATTTAATAGCTACATTTTTGACATAGAGCAGATATTTGCCATTTGAAACTGTAAGCACAAATATTATCTAGTACATGTCAAACACGCCAAAAATGTAAAGGCATACACCCTACTCTTACAACAATACTACAGAGAGAAGAATTATTGGAAGATTTGTTTTGACATATTTGGGATATTTTCATCTTTGGGTGACACCTGGATATTGTTTCACATTCAGCTTAACGGCAGAACACCTCCAATATAAAAATGAGAGCACGACAAATAATTAAAAAGTGTCTGCTTCCAATTCTTCCAAAACTAAAGCCCAGCAGTTACCGAAGGATGCGCTCTAGGGTCATGATTAGTCTCTTCATGAAGATTCGCCTACTTCCTTTCATGGGCGCCGCCATTTTGAATGACTCATATCTGGTTAAAAACATGCCAATTTCTTTTCCGGCCAGAGAGTAAAAACAACATTGGTATTATTACGTTGACTTGACTTGGTATTATTACGTTGAATTGACTTGACTTTAATCGCTTAATCGTTGCCGGTGTACATATATATATAAACATTCCTGACATACATGATACTATCAAACAAAAATAACACTTCAGTCTTGCAGTGTTTTAAGAAAACCGGAAAAGGAATGTACATATAGTGCAGTAAGGGGGTGGAAAATAACAATGAGATCAATTAAATATTTCAGTCTGCACCTATGCACCATATGTCCTGTGAGCTGCAACAAAACTTGATGTTAGTTAGTAGTGTATTAATCTTGACTCTATCAAACTCTCTTCACATAAGTAACCATAGGCCATTTAACTCACGTGAAGCGTCTGTAAAATACAGTTGATTTCGGTAACTGATCGAATGACTGTCCTTGAGAGCTAGGTTTGGCACATATTTTTCTGATCTAGTGTATTAAAGTAAACTTCAGTTTCTCCAAACGTTTATATCGTTTTGGGGGTGTCGGGTGTGTTGGTGTGGCGGTGGCGGTTTCGGTGGCGGTGGTGGGAAGAGAGTTGTATTGATGTCATAAATCATTCACACGCAATACTGATGATGTGATTGTTGTTTAACGCCGCACCCTGCAGTATCCCAGCCATCGGATCTGGACTAGACGATCCAGTGATCAGCATAATGCGCATTGATTTACGCTATTGGAAGGTAATGTGAAATAGGAGGCTTTCTCTGTGCTGCTCTGGACCTGACCCCCACAACTCGAAACCATAAATGTACCACTTTGCATCAGGATTCAAATGTAGATGATGCAATATATTCAATGTGACTGGCCAACATTTGCTTTGCCACAAACTCGGTATCTTCAGCAACACGATAGCTCGATTCGGCCATTTCAGCACCACCTTCACCATGCCTGTGGTGTCAGTATGACCGAGAATATGTGAAGGATGTCATGAAGATATATAATTTGTCGGTTTTTCTCTTTGGAATTGGCCCATATACAGTCTTAGGCGTATCCATGGAAACAAACCCCACTTTATCATATTTGACAAACCCATTGAAATTATTTATGGCATTGAATTCTCTGTCCCTTTTGTCACAAAAGTGATTGACAAGACTCACTAAAGTCATGGCAAGTACATAGACGTCGCAAATGTTGCACTTCTGTCTGAAGGGCGAAGCCACATTGTTCTCGGTGCCTCAGGTTGGGTACCTCCCAATGTCTTAACTGACGAAGGGAGAGGAGCCCCTCTAACAGTGTAGAATGTTGTACGGAGAGTCTTCACATTCTCACAACGTTCTTTGTGGGTTCGACTGCGCATCACTTCCTGAGAGAAGAGTATGATGGGGCGATGGACGATGAGCCCAATCAACCAGGATCACCTGACCCTCCAATGCATATTTTTCAGTCTGTTCATAACACTAGCAATGACGATAATGATGATGATGATGATGATGATGATGGTGGTGGTGGTGGTGGTGGTGGTAACAACAAAGTAACAAAGATGATAAGAACACAGTTGCTTAAATACCAAGCATATTAGGTTGGACGTGCGTACGTGTCTAACTACTCCCCTTTGTCTGGGGCGACACATCGACATGCAATTGTTTATCTCAACAGTCATCAGCAGTTTTGTCAATATTTACTGAGAAAAATCTCATCACTTATGTCGACGCTTCCCAAGTAACATGATAGTAAACACGCCTGCTATTTCCAGCGCCTGATTTCATTTCTAAAGAGTGGAACTTCAACTGTGGCGTTTTGTCTAGCATACTGCGAACCAACACAATGGCTAGGTTTGAAAACCTTCCTATCGTCGGCTCTGAACAAATATTAGCGTTGAAATATACATACAAATAATCCCTTTTCTTATACTGGTAACTCGTTCGCTGCACCAGAAAGGTGTATGTGTATGTAAGGACAGTGAAAAGTAGTCTTTCTCACACACAAACTGTGGCCTAACACACAGACCGTGAGTTTACAAACAAACTGGACTTACTAAAACTCTATCTACTAACAAAAACGGTGGCTTTACTATAACAGCAGGTCTCTGATGCATGAATTGTTTCCCTTAATATCACAGCTCTCTAACATATACACTGGGGCCTTGCTAGCGTAGGATCTCTGTAACACTCACTCACACACACACGCACGCACGCACGCACGCACGCACGCACGCACGCACACACACACTCTGTGTGTGTGTGTGTGTGTGCGTGTGTGGCCTTTGTGGTCTTACTATCACAGGACCTCTTTAACGCAAAAACTGTGACTTTACTCTCACAGGAACTATGTAACACACTAACTGTGGTCTTATTCTCATAGGAACTCTCTCACACAAAAGCTGTGACTTTACTCTCACAGGAACACACTAACTGTGGCCTTACTAGCTCAGGAGTTCTCTAACACAGTATGCGGACAGGCATTCACATAAGGATGAGTTCAATAGACTTCGGTTTCATGTGACATTAATAGCAGTGGAGAATTTCGATAGTTAAATGTCCCGACCGCACCCCCAGTCCGCCCCCAGTACAGCTGAACCTCCACATCCCATGTCTCACTTCGCATGTTGGTAAAGCCTTTACACAAGCAGGACGTGTTTATAGCATTTTAATGCAACTTTATCATCACCCGGAGTGCAGTTTTATTGTCGTAGAATGATGTCATTTACAAGGAAGAATGATATTAACGCCTCGCCTAAAGACACCGAGCCTGGGAATTTTGTTATTAGCATTAATTCTGTCACTTGGACAAATATTAATGTGATTTTTATTCCTGTGAAGAGCCGCTCCCCAGTGTGGGGCAGATGTGGTGGAGGAGGGCGTGGTCTTACCACTGGGTCTTACCACTATCAGCCGGATGGAAAACGGGACATTAAAGGGATGCTGATTTCAGGTGAAAGGGGACAGGTACATACACATAAGATAGACCCAGTGTCACGCAGCGGGTAAATAATGTCCCATCTGTCTACACTAATTACCTCTGAACTGATGTTCACCTATCACTATGGCGACACAATCTCACATTTTTGCAAAGGTTGTCGTCCGACATAAAAACAGAAATGAACAATGATCATTTAGAATTTTCACACTTATTTGTTATGTTTTGAAAAACATATTGATGCATTCGTTTGCGTGTGAGTATGTATGGTCGTGTTGCTATGCAACATGTCTGAGCCACCACGGGCGTACGGAGGAGAGAAAAGAAGTTTAGGCAGAAGTGGACCTTTATTCGGGGTTGTGGGCATGTCCCGCCTCCAAAGAAAATCTAAATCTTAAAAAAATGGTTGAGGTAGACAGCATTTGCTGCTGTAATTTCCTGACTAAATGCATTTCGAACTTTTCATCTAATATACTTCAATAGAGAAGAAAAATTGTATAATAATGACAGCATTTTATTTGGCTATAAAAAATAACAAACAACCTTCCATGCATTTTCTTGGAGGCATGTGCGCGCACGCATGCGTGTGCGTGATCGGGGGAGTAACAGTAGTCATTTTATATGTTAGAAAAACAAAACTGTAGCCTAGTTCTAGTAATATTGGGTCCAATAGCCAATAGTCATATCTAGTGTTCTGTGTAGTGAGTACATATTGAATACAAAAATGCTTGCTCCTGATTACCTGATTACTTTTTATAAGAACACAGTGTGAACAAATGACAATTGTGGGGATCAGCAAGAAAACGTCTGTATTCCAAGGAGAAAGCTTTATGGCTCTCAGCTTGTCTTCTGGGCAGCAAATTGCTTTGTGGACACGGGTAAGTGCAAGTGATGAAATGGGGACATCACCGATGGTGGATCGAAAGTACGTTTTGAACGAACTACAAGCGTAGCCACGTGCCTGAAGTGTAATGTGGCAGGTACGCTACTGTACATTGCCAACACTCGAAACGTATTCATGGTGGGCGTGTGTTTTGTGTATTCGTAGAAGTATTTCATGTAACGTGTGTCAGGTAACATGTGTCCCTGGTTGTGTCTGTGTGTGTGTGTGTGTTTGTTTCACAAAACTGTCATTAAGAATATGCATGTAACAAAGTGTGTGAACTTGTTTGTGTAACTATTATGCGACCTTGCACGTGTCTGCGCGAAATTACCCCAGTGTCTCTCTACATGTCTGTGTGAAACTAACCCCTGTCTTTCTCCACGGGTCTGAGTGAAACCACTCCACTGCCTCTCCATGTGTCAGTGCGAAAATACCTCGGTCTCTCTCCACGTGTCTGTGATAAACTACCTCCGTGTCTCTCCACGTGCCTGCTCGAAACTACCTCTGTGCCTCTGTGCCTCTCCACGTGTCTATGTGCAACTACCCCAGTGCCCCTCCACACGTCTGTGTGAAACTCACCCAATGCTCCTCCACGTGTCTGTGTGAAACTACCCCAGTGCCCCGCAAGGTGGTGTCTTTGTGAAACTACCTCTGTGTCTCCCCACGTGTCTCTGTGAAACTACCCGTGTCTCTTCACGTGTCGAACTGAAACAAGCCCCGTGTCTCCACGTGTGTAGGGGAAACTAACCCAGTGTCTCTCCACGTGCCTTTGCGAAGCTGCCTCTGTGTCTCTCCTCGTGCCTATGTGAAACTAGCCCAGTGCCTCTCCACGTGTCGATGTGAACCTGTCCGTGTCCCTATACCTATCTGTGTGAATGGACTCCAGTGTCTCTCCACATGTCCATGTGAACCTACCTGCGTGTCTCTCCACCTAACTGTGTGAAACTACCCCGGCCAGTGTCTCTCCATGTTTCTCTGTGAATCTATTTGAGTATCTCCACCAGTCTGTGCGAATTTATCCATGTCTCTCCGCGTGTCTGTGCGAAATATCCCAGTTCTCTCCGTGTGTCTGATTGAAACTACTACTGTGCCTCACCAAATGTCTGCATGAAACTACCCCTGTTTCTCACTACGTGTCTGTGCGAAAGTATAACAATGTGTTTCTCCTCGTGTAACGTGTCTGTGTGAAACTACCCCAGTGTCTTTCTATGTGTTTGTGTGGGTGGTGGGGTTAAAGTGGTTAAAGCGTGCACTTGTCACGCCGAAGGCCCGGGTTCGATTCCCCACATGGGTATAATGTGTGAAGCCCATTTCTGGTGTCCCCCACCGTGATATTGCTGGAATATTGCTAAAAAGCGGCGTAAAACTAAACTCACTCATTCACTCACTTCTACCTGTTTTTGCGAAACTATGTCTGCGTTTCTCCCCGTGTCTGTGTGCGAAACTACGTATGCGTCTTTCCACGTGTCTGAGTGAAACGACCCCAGTGTCTCCTCTCTGTCTCTCCACCTGTCTGTGTGAAACTATCTCTATATCTCTCCCGTGTCTGTGTGAAGCGTCGTCTGTGTCTCTCCACTTGTCTATGTGACACTATATATACCTCAGTGTCTCTCCACTTGTCTGTGTAATGCTACCTGTTTGTCTCTTCCCGTGTCTGTAAACTACGTATACGTCTCTCCACCTGTGTGAAACTACTTGTGTGTCTCTCCGCCTGTCTGTGCGAAACTACGTCTGTCTCTCCCCGTGTCTGTGTGAAAATACGTCTGTGTCTCACCGCCTGTCTATCTGAAACTACGTCTGTGTGAAACGACCTCTGCTTGTCTCCGTCTGTCTGTGTGAAACTACTTGTGTGTCTCTCCCCGTGTCTGTGTGAAACTACCTCTATGTCTCTTCCCGTGTCTGTGTGAAACTACTTCTGTGACTCACCCCCTGTCTATGTGAAACTATGTCTTAGTGAAACTACCTCTGCTTGTCTCTGTCTGTGCGAAACTACCTGTATGTCTCTCCCCGTGTCTGTGCGAAACAACGTATGCGTCTCTCCACCTGCGTGAAACTACGCCTGTGTCTCACCCTGCGTGTGTGTCTCCATGTGTCTGTGTGAAACTACTTCTGTGTCTCTCCGCCTGTCTGTGCGAAACTACGTATGCGTCTCTCCACCTGTGTGAAACTACTTCTGTGTCTCTCCCCGTGTTTGTGCGAAAGTAGGTATGCGTCTCTCCACCTGCGTGAAACTACGCCTGTGTCTCACCCTGCGTGTGTGTCTCCATGTGTCTGTGTGAAACTACTTCTGTGTCTCTCCGCCTGTCTGTGCGAAACTACGTCTGTCTCTCCCCGTGTTTGTGTGAAAATACGTCTGTGTCTCACCGCCTGTCTATCTGAAACTACGTCTGTGTGAAACGACCTCTGCTTGTCTCCGCCTGTCTGTGTGAAACTACTTGTGTGTCTCTCCGCCTGTTTGTGCGAAACTACGTCTGTCTCTCCCCGTGTCTGTGTGAAAATACGTCTGTGTCTCACCGCCTGTCTATCTGAAACTACGTCTGTGTGAAACGACCTCTGCTTGTCTCCGTCTGTCTGTGTGAAACTACTTGTGTGTCTCTCCCCGTGTCTGTGTCTCCATGTGTCAGTGCGAAACTACTTCTGTGTCTCTACACGTGTGTGTGCGAAATTGCCTCAGTGTCTCTCCACGTGTCTCTGCGAAACTGCCTCAGTGTTTTCTCCCCGTGTCTGTGTGAAACTACCTCTGCGTGTCTCAATGTGATACTGGATTTATGCCTCACTATGCCTCAGTGTACAACGGCTTCTAAATGAGTGTATGATTAGACGTATACATACAGTTATCTAGAAATGTACCCAAGACTGACAAGTAAATTCAATGTTACATTCATTTACGAAAACACCCCAGAACAGGAAATGTTCATATGAATGATGCTTGACATCAGTTGTAGATCAAACTTGTCTTTTGAAAAGGGAAATGTTGCCACATGTTGGTGTCTTTTCAGTTAAAGTATTTTACGGGACATCATAAGCGTGAGAATGGAAAGCCCCTGGACCAGACATTCCACATCGTTCAGACAGCAAAACAACAGAAACACTTTGTTTTAGGAACTAATTCACATGAATCATACCTGTTTAACCAAATGTCTACTGACTCAGTGTGGCAATGACATCATCTAGGCATGTTCCCATACAACGGTTGTTATGACTTACGAGTTGCGTATACGTGTATGAGTACGTTTTTACTCAAAAACACCAGTACATATATGTGGTGATTAGAGCAGTGTTTTACAACTACCTGATACATTCACGAGTGTATCGTATGAATTCCGACCTTTGACGAGCAGTGTGTATTCAAGCAACTTGCAAAGATGTTTTCACGTTTTGACGCCCTCGTTTGACAATGAGACGTGGGCGACAAGAAATAAATAAGATACACGTAGGTTCGTCACTAAATTAAAGCAATGACGTCACCTGGAGCATGCAGATAGCCACGTGTCCACCTGACGTGTTGCTCCGAGCAACCCCGTGCCGTGTCACCCCATGTCGTGCAATCCGGGCTGTAAAGATCAACTGTCAGTCATACGAAGCACGCGTATGTATGCTATATCATTTTCAGAGACAACTCAACAGCTTGTTATTCTTGTGATTTAAAGAAATGAGGTAATATAACGTTCACGTGGTTGTGATACAAAATGAGCAGACATGCGCACAACAAAGTATACTGACGGACAATAGAGAGTATACACCAGAGTGATGAAAATTAAACACACAAGCATAATCTATGGCGATTTGAATCGGGTTTCCTGTTTGTTTCGGACCATAACATTGTAGTTTTCCGGCGACTGTTTTCAGTCAGAGTTGCCACTATTGTTTTCAGTCAGTGTTGCGGGGGACTGTTTTTAGGACGTCTTTCGGCGAATGTTTTCAGTCCGTGTTTCGGTCACTATTTTCAACTCCGTGTTTTCACGACTGTTCTCGGCCAATGTTTTCATTTATTGTTGCGGTGACTGTTTTCAGCCCTTGTTTTCGCTTCTGTTTCCAGCCATCCGAGTAACCGTTTGATAACATTTATACATGTACAGTTTCTTTCGCCCGGCAGAATAAGTGTCTGTAGGTTGTACGTCTTAAACTCAGGGGAAAAATAGACATGTTCTCATCATTTCTCGCATTTTCTAAAACTTGTTGAAGTTGTTTATGTAGTTATAGATGTAAACTGCGTTTATTATACATGGTATTCACTATTCACCACCACCACACACGACTCGTTGAGTGGTCTTTTATGTTCAGTTTCATGTGGCTATTTCTACTTAATGTGAAACCTACATGTGGGTCCACGTCAAGTTGTTATGACAAGACGATTTAAGAGAAACTTTAAACATGGACAATCTCACATGAACTTGAGCGGCACCTCACTTTCAACGTCATGAATATAAACAGTTACATGATTCCACGCCATGCAGCCAGCGTGGAGGTGGGTAACACAACAAGCATGTGTTTGTAGCTACCAACAAGATCAAACCTATCTCCCGAGTTTATGAATGACATATTTGTCAGTGCGGATCTCGCGAGAGTACGTGTTAATGGTCACCCCCTTGGAGGGGCTTGTTTCACAAATACTAGGAATTAATGGTCCGTGATTTTCACTTTTACGAGAATAAATAACAATCAAACATTGGAAGACGTGTCGTGGAGTACAGCACTGACCGCTGCCGACGCATGTCGATTTCAGCGTGTTTATTTCATGTCATTGTAGATTTCATGGCGGAATGCAACTTGTTCCGGAATTAGATGGAGCATCACAGTGTGTGGCGGATTTCAAGATATAATGAGAGTTTTACGACTCAATAAAATCTCTTTCATGAGTCTCTATTCTAGTTAGGATAATGTGTTTATCAGTTCAGTTTTACGACTTTTGTGAAGATTTTGAAACGGAATACGAGGGGTAGTCGTTGCATGAATAAGTGGATTACCGCTGAATAGGTTTCGGGGTGGGTGGGTGTAAGTTTCATGTCTTTTAGATCTATTTATGTCATAATCAGATTTCTATCGCAATGATCAATCGACAATATGTCCAAGTCTGACACAAACAACCTGAAGCACTCGGTATGTCCGCTGGAATGACCATCATGCTCACAAAATGACCATCAGTGCACGACGATGTATCAACACACACGATTTGAGAAAAATGATATTATTGTAACAAACTATTTATTGAAAAAAATATTGCTATAGGAACAGATTTGATTTATTCCGGGAATGCATTGTTACTTGTAAGGATGGAGTTTTTGCTGGTTGAAGACACCTACAATGATACGTGTGTGAATGATCATCTAGGTCGATGCTCACAGCAGCATGTAACTGTGGAGAAATGTCAGGTGTCTGCGGCATACACACAGGTTAGAAACATCCGAGAATGTCATTTACGCACATGGACTCTGGAACTACGCTTGAATAAACAATGCCATTTAGAAAGAAGTGAAATGTAACAACTGTGAGATTAGGGATTACACTTCCTAGGAAAAGTACAGATTCCACTACCTTTGTTAAATTGAGTCTCATCCGGGATTCGACCCCACACCCTCAGAGTCAGGCACCTAATCGCCAACACACAAACTTGTGAGAGAGTGTAATCCCAAATATAAGGACTGTTTACTACGTGTGAGTTGCCGTACAGCTGGATTATTACGGAATGCGACGTTAGACAAAAAAACAAACACGAGGAATAATTCGGAATTGGTCGATACAATCAGGCAAAATGAATTGTTAATCATGAACTCAAACTTGTCTCTGCTGACATATAGATGTCATTGTGGTTTGGGGAAAAAATGAACACAATCAGAGATGATAGTCCTGAAATATCCGTCTGACATCCTTAAACCATATCTTCACACATGTTCATCCCAGACCAACATACAAAATTAAGATAGCTCCGAGATAGCATGTGATATTTTATTAGCAGGTTCTCCCTCCTTTGACAGTATCGCTGTAATGTTCCAGCGGAGAACAAAAATGTTTCTCATGTGTTTTTTCTTTGGAGACCCGGCCCGAGCGTCGACCCCCTGTGCTAAGACATGTCACTTGTGTCGAGGTGTCACATGCGTGCACCTGCTAATGAGCATAACAGTTAGTGAGTGAGTGAGTGAGTGAGCCGCACTTAGCAGTACTGCACCTACATTGCGGGTGTTGAAAATAATCGAGTTTGGACCAGAAAATATGTGATCAACAGCATGAGCATCGATCTGCGCAATTGGGATGTACGCATAGTCGCCTCTGGTGGCAAGCATGGGTTACTGAAGACCTATTCTACCCCGGATGTTTCAAGTGTAGTTGAGAATAACACATGTTGTTGGGCGGTGTTCCTGTATGCGGTGTATGTTGGTGAAATGAATATGTTTAGTAAGTGGGTGTGTGAGATGTGTTCATCAATACTTACTGGAAAGCTTAGGAAGGTAAAGCGAATAGGGCTTTGATGTCTGTCACGTCCCTGAGACACAAGACCAGGCATATGGTGCTGAACAACCTAGAAACATTATCAGAACAAACTGAGATACCAGGCCATGGTCACGGGATCCTGGAAAGTCTAAGGACCGCAACTCTGCGGAACAGATTGCAGCGCCGTAGAAGTATGGACGTCCACTGTGTGTAGCAGTATATTGTCAATGTCTACGACATGAGGCAGAGAAGTGTTAACGCCGTGGGAACAGGACATTGGTTGATGACGCCAAAAGTTTGATTCGCAAATAGGAAAATGCACCATAACATGTGCAGGATACACGCAATACGTTTGAATCATATAGAGAGAAGTACTAACATAATTATATGTGAAACTAGTATTAAGCTTAGTCTGCCCTACAGACCCACAGTCTGCTAACCTACCCCGTAGATATGTATAATAACTTGTTTACATTACCATGTACTCTCGCATCTGAAGTCTATTACAATCCTCAACATTTCTTCGTAGTTGCTACGTAGAGTGTAGTTTCCATTAACATTTTATGTGTGCTTGAGTTTCTATTTACAAGCAAGGACTGAACCTCCATAAAGACGGGATGGTTGCGGGATGGTTGCTATCTGGTTTTCATTCTACAACTGATTTGGGGGGTCACCGAGTGCGCGTCCGCCATAGGCCGTCCGTCCTAACAGCTTTACTTTGAACATGTTCGACATGCTCTTCTACACCAACGACTTTGACTGGATAACCTCTACAGGAACCATTCATTTGTTTCACATGCGAGAGATGTACAATGTTATCTTATATTGAATCATTCAGCTAAGAGAACAATGAAATGCATTAATTCAATTTCAACAAGTACTAGTTGGTGCTTGGGTTCTAATGTTCCTCTGGGTGAAGTAATTCCTAGTCCGGCATTTTGTACTGAACAAACACTATTATGCGAGTGGAGCGAGTACTAAGTGATCTGTATGGTTTCTCCACTCAGGAAGAGGCGGTGAGGCAGTCTTGTGATTTAACTGTTCGCTCGTCAACCCGAAAACTCGGGTTCGATTCCCCACATAGGTACAATGTGTGAAGCCCATTTCTGGTGTCCCCGCCGTGACCATGTCGGAATATTGCTAAAAGCGGCGTAAAACTACACTCAGATACTCACTCCATGACGGAAACACCTGATACAGCGTTGGCCAAGAAGCAGAGGTCATGTGGCTCATTTGGTGCGTTTCCTCTAAAGGAGGTTTCTTCTATTTCACCTCTCCCAGTGAATCCGTTATGTTATTTTCAGTTTGTGTTGGACAATCTCTTGTGACGTCATATGTTGTCTTCGGGAGTTTCTGATATTTTCCTCGAATGAGCCTTGTGTGTGCCCCAGTCATATGAGAATCGTCTTCCTGGTCATACTGTATACATCTTGTCACAGTAGCATGTGTACAACTCAGTCGTATCATACTCATCTTCTCATATTACCATGTCTACAGCATGACCCTTATTCTCGAAACGTTCGTAGCCCTAAGTATTCTTTAACTTTGGTCGTAGCCAATGTGTTAAGAATGGACTTAAGAAGTTCGTAGGGCTACGAACGTTTCGAGAATAGATAGCCAGGTCATATCATGTTCATCTTATTATATGACATTGCTATAATACAGTCATATTATGTTCATATTCTCGGATGACATTGCTATAATACGGTCATATTATGTTCATCTTCTCATATGACATTGCTATAACCCAGTCATATTATGTTCATCTTCTCATATGACATTGCTATAACCCAGTCATATTATGTTCATCTTCTCATATGACATTGCTATAACCCAGTCATATTATGTTCATCTTCTCATATGACATTGCTATAATACAGTCATATCATGTTCATCTTCTCGTATGACATTACGAGTCATATTATGTTCATCTTCTCATATGACATTGCTATAACCCAGTCATATTATGTTCATCTTCTCATATGACATTGCTATAACCCAGTCATATTATGTTCATCTTCTCGTATGACATTGCTATAATACAGTCATATTATGTTCATCTTCTCGTATGACATTGCTATAACCCAGTCATATCATGTTCATCTGCTCATATGACATTGCTATAATACAGTCATATTATGTTCATCTTCTCATATGACATTGCTTTAATACAGTCATATTATGTTCATCTTCTCGTATGACATTGCTATAACTGAGTCATATCATGTTCATCTTCTCATATGACATTGCTATAACCCAGTCATATCATGTTCATCTTCTCGTATGACATTGCTATAACCCAGTCATATCATGTTCATCTTCTTATATGACATTGCTATAACTGAGTCATATCATGTTCATCTTCTCATATGACATTGCTATAACCCAGTCATATCATGTTCATCTTCTCATATGACATTGCTATAATACAGTCGTATTATGTTCATCTTCTCGTATGACATTACGAGTCATATTATGTTCATCTTCTTATATGACACTGCTATAATACTGTCATATTATGTTCATCTTCTTATATGACACTGCTATAATACTGTCATATTATGTTCATCTTCTTATATGACACTGCTATAATACTGTCATATTATGTTCATCTTCTCATATGACATTGCTATAATACAGTCATATTATGTTCATATTCTCGGATGACATTGCTATAATACGGTCACATTATGTTCATCTTCTCATATGACATTGCTATAATACAGTCATATTGTGTTCATCTTCTCGTATGACATTGCTATAACCCAGTCACATTATGTTCACCTTCTCGTGTGACATTGCTATAACCCAGTCATATCATGTTAATGTTCTCGTATGACATTGCTATAACCCAGTCATATTATGTTCATCTTCTCGTATGACATTGCTGTAACCTAGTCATATCATGTTCATCTTCTCATATGATATTGCTATAATACAGTCATATTATGTTCATCTTCTCATTTTACATTGCTATAACCCAGTCATATCATGTTCATCTTCTCATATGATATTGCTATCATACAGTCATATTATGTTCATCTTCTCATATTACACGGGTACAACCCAGGTGTATCCTATTCATCTTCTCACAGTGTCATCTGTAGAACCCGGTCATATTGTATTCACCTGTTCATTTTGCATTGTATAACGCATATTGTATTCATCTTCTCATTCTACATTGGTAAAACGCAGTCATAGTATATTCATCTTCTCATTTTACATTGGTATATCCCAGTCATATTACTATTCATCTCTTCATATTACCGTGTGTAGAACCCGGTCATATTATATTCGTCTTTCCGCAGTACCTTGATAGAACCAAATCATGTTATGTTCATCTTTTCACAGTACCTTGTATAACCCAGCTACGAGCCTGATATTCATCTTTTCGCAGAACCTTGCGATAACCTAGTCATAATATATTCATTTTCTAACAGTACCTTGGTATGATCCAGTCAAATAACCTTCATCATCTGACGGTACATTTGTATAGCCTAGTCATATATTCATCCTCTGACAGTACCATGTGTATAACCCAGTCAGTCATGTCATCTTCTCACAGTACCTTGGTATAACCCAGTCATGTTATATTCATCTTCTGACAGTACCTTGGTATAACCCAGTCACGTTATACTCATCTTCTCACAGTACCTTGATATAACCCAGTCATGTTATATTCATCTTCTCACACTACCTTGATATAACCCAGTCATGTTATATTCATCTTCTCACGGTACCTTGATATAACCCAGTTATGTTATATTCATCTTCTCACAGTACCTTGGTATAACCCAGTCATGTTATATTCATCTTCTGACAGTACCTTGGTATAACCCAGTCACGTTATACTCATCTTCTCACAGTACCTTGATATAACCCAGTCATGTTATATTCATCTTCTCACACTACCTTGGTATAACCCAGTCATGTTATATTCATCTTCTCACGGTACCTTGATATAACCCAGTCATGTTATATTCATCTTCTCACGGTACCTTGGTATATCCCAGTCAAAGGAGATTTCACGTGTGTCATTAACTGAATCGTCCTGTCACAGTTCGTTGTATCTAACGCTGTGTCTTTGCACATTCACTTGATCAAATAACGAATCTGTGTCATAGATCACTGTTATGCCAAGTCATCGAATGAGAAACATGCCAAACTTACAACCGGACATTACTTTTATCAAGATTTTACGACAACAAAGATGTTCAATGCGACTTTACCGGTGAGGGGGGGGGGGGGGGGGGGGGGGGGGCATACATATTCATGAGTTCATGACGTATATCAGTCATCATGGGAGGTAAGCGGATCGTGTTATTCAAAACAATACGTGGACTAGAAGAAATAACACGTAATATGTTGAACGGTCGGACCTGGTCGTAATGGCACGATGTGGCGGACTAAAAGTGCACATGTACTGCACTAATCATCAAAGTATCTACAACGACTGATATTCAAATTAAGCATTTAAATAAATTGTTATAGTGAAATAGTTATGAAAGCGGTTTGGGGTATTCAAGGGGTAACATTGTAATCAGTTCGTGACAACGGGTGTTAAGAATCAAGTCAACTATATACTGCTGACACACTAGGCTTAAGTTGATACGCAGTTTAACTGAATTTACTGAATGTGTGGTATAAGTTTTGGTTCAAGGTATATGTCAAGTACAAAAAATATTGCCAAAGAATTCTCGGGACACATGTTATATTTGGAATTACACCTTCTCAGAAAAGTACAGATTCTAGTACATGTGTAGGGTTGAGTTCCATCTGGGATTCCAACGGAAAATCTCCGAGCTAAGCACCAAATCGCCAGCAATCTAACCCACTCACCCACTTGAACTTTGCTTAGAAAGTGCAATCCCAAATATAACATTGTGCTGCATTTAACCACTTTCTAAATGGCATTTGATATAAACTTTCACACACCATTCGCGAATGTACTCGAACTTATACGCGTTTTATGACTGTTTTGTGTTTTCGCACATAACTTTCTTTGACTTCGGGCCCAGTATCCGTGTAGGTTACGGAAAGGGGCGAGAAATGACGAGTACAATCGTCGGTCTGTGTTGGACTTTCCCATTGTGTACACGAACTGTCCTTCATAAACCAATTATCTTATTTACTTCTAAGAGGATATACTTTTATGGTATTAAAACCAAGATTGATTCTTTGTATCACCCAAGCTCTATCCATTAATCTCATAATTATTGTTAATTTCGGTCTTGCAACAGTTTCTGCATTATGTTCTCACAACAAGATATTAGTATATAGAATCTTCTGTATACAGCATTCAGTGGTGTGTACACAGTTGCTGGATGTGTCTTTGTGCGGCCCACACACGACAGGGGATTACACCAATTATTACACTTGCTGCTGATCGCGGTGTCTTCATCTCTGGATGCCCGCAAGAAATGTAATCGCCTTAACTGTAATTAGGTCATAAAGAGTGTTGGTCTTCGGTTAATCTGTCAAATATATGGATGTGTATTTGTGTAAGAAGCACGATAATTTAATCTCTGACCTAAGCGTTATGGAGTGTCTGTTGCGATATTTGTCAGGCCAGATCAGGCGTATTTAGTCACTTTGAAACCTTTAATCACAAATATATCTGATGAACTAAATGATGTGACAGGTCATTTTGTGTTAGGTCATTTGGCTCAATCTCTACAAATCTAAATCATACAGATATTGAATATTACATCTATATTAATAGATACAGAATAACTGCAGTATTTCTGGTAGACCCGTCTGTATTTCCGTATCTGTTCAGTTATCACACCTTGGGGTATGCGGCTGTTTCCCAAACATTACATTTGAAATTTAGGCCAATATGTCATTGTCAGTATTGTTACCCGTTCTGTGGGTTTTTTTTCTGGCCCATCATTAACAAATCCCGAACCTTGGATTTCTAATTGAATTTTATTATATAGGACTCCTGAACATTGAGTGGTTACGTCAAAGTAGCTTGAGATTTGGCAGTTCTGACTTCCCAACTCTTTGTGATCAGAGATACCTAAAACATCTATTTCTCTACTTTGACCGGAATTTTGAGATGTTGTAAAGATGAAAGAAAGTCAAGGTCTAGCCTGGACTGGGTAGCCTATTTCTTTACTGCAATGAATGAGATGCTTTGGTGTAGGTACTAACACTGTCATCAAGCAAGTGTAATAACGAAGTCAATTATCCATAGAACCTGTTTTCCTTCAGCATCTACTTGACTTGTGGATTGACCTGACGGTGACTGTACGATGATTCCAAATGACTGATTTTCATGTGACAAGTTTGTCGTGGCTTAATTGTTGGGAGAAATATTGCACTTTCCAAAACACCCCTTAAAACCTGTCAGATGAAATATAATTGTTTGAAACTAAGATGTGTCTGAAGTCGATTCTTCGCAACGAATAATTTCAAGTTCCAAGCGTCAGTTTCATGGCAACAAACGCCTAAACGCAAAACGGCATACAAATTCCAGCCTCCAGAACTCATTCAGCACAATTTTTACAGCTTTAATTTCTGCATGTCAGAAAAAATTACCCAACTTCGCCTCCGGCGTGCAATAGTTGAGACACTTCGACTGAGATGTGTGTGTCATTTCACATGTATATACACGATAGATTGTGGGCATGGTCAGTGCTCTACGGAGGGAACCCGCAGGGGGGCAACTCAGCTTCATTGTAATTAAAGACCATAAAGGTGTTGTTTTACACTTAATTCGCCCATTACAGGTGAGGAGACGCTATACTCACATCACGCCTGTAGCAACACGTGAACAATCTTAAAAATCTTGCTGTGTACATTAATGTGATATTTAAGTCTACAAAGATACCTTAACCTTTTGCATTTCTCTCTTTATCTGCCATCTTGTCATATATATATCTCTCTATATATTTATATGAACTTGTATGCTCATGTACCGCCGTTGGTGGTGTTGAGTAATAAATTGAACTGAATTGACAAGTTGTTGATACCCTCACTATTGAGGTGTTCAGGGATATTCGTGTTGATTTAAACTCGCAATAACTAATTACATAATCAGACTACATTCGATGCAATTTCATAAACACACAGTATACACCTTAAGGGTCTTTGAAAGACTTTTAGAATTGATACACATGAGGAAGAGATTTTTCATGGATGCCAGTTTCTTTGTTAGGACTAAGGAAGACAACGTTTCGGAGTATATCCAAACTCCAAATACTGGAGTATCTGCCTTATACCTAATGCTGTATATATGATTTCAATCTTACATAAACATTTTCCCTAGGGTATCGACATTCTTAGTATCCTTGGAGGGGAGATTAATTGATACTGATTTCTACATGTTTAATGTAAAGAGAATTGTACTTAAATATGTACATGTTTCGTGAATATGAAAAGAATTGTCGGCACATTTCTATCTCTACAAGGATCACACCGGATCTCGATCAATGCGGGTTATTATAACACATGGAACAATTTCAGCAGATATGTACGGATCAAACGGAAAGCTTTTTTTGTATGTCAATCACCTTTCACAACAGTTTGTAGTCCGCGCTTTCCGAGAAGTGTCGTGTCGCCACAAGCTAACATCAATTATTGCACTTAGTCATGTAGGTAAGGAATGTCCGCCAGACAGATAATAGTAATTAAGTGTGATTAAGGCAATAAAAGGTGTTGTTTTTAGGTTAATCTGTCAACTAAATGGATTATAGCAATTATGTCTCGGATTAATTCACCTTCTAAACAACGCAGTGTAGGTTTTAGTTTGTATAGCGTCTCGACACACCTGACTGGCCAGAGCATCTCGGGGAATGTGTCTTGTCTTGTCAATCAACAATCAACCTGTCGTCAACCAATTGAAATGGACAGTGCTGTGATAACATTGTCGGAATCTGACATATGGTAGATGTACAGACGGGCCAATTTGTCAACTACTGCACCACGACAAACAAGTCAAATTTTAAACAAAAACTAATACTTCTTATCGCTTCCGTTGATTAGGAACATTTTAATTGATAGACAATTTCTTTACTGTCATAGATGAAAAATAAGTGACAAATATATCACTGAATAACGTCTATGAATAACAACAGAAATGGTTCAATTTTAGAAATTCTATTAAATTTGCGTCAATGCGAATTTTTATCAATTGAAAGAAGCATCTAGGCAAGATGGAATGTCCTGTTTAACTGAATATTAACTTGCTACATAACGATATTCGTCCCCGGTTTCCAGTTTCTTTTATTTGGCAATCAAGTTAAACAATTTCAACACAAACAGTCGCCGCTCATTCTTTGTAGCCTTGCGCAATTCTGTCACGCTTTTTCTCTTAATAGTGTTCTTCAGTTCAATAAAAGACTTAAAGAACAGGACATAAAAGACACGTTTAATCCGGCTTTAAGTTTGATTGGGGCAATAAACATGTTTACATAACGAAATCCGTCAAATACCAGATAGAGTTGGAATGGACTTGATTTAATTATCTCGTCTGATTTTACAATCTCGGGACCAATCTTGATTGTCGGCTACTGGGTTGTCTCGGTGTTGCTGATTGGCAACCAAAGATCATAGGGTCCGGCAATGACGCCGTCTTCGACCTGGCCACTCATCAATCAGTATGACGTCAACCAATCAGGTTTGATATTGGTGGAACAACATTTTTATATGTCATGGCAGACGGGAAGACACGCAGACAGACAAATTTGACATGATGCGACTTTTTGGAGACACATGCATTAAGAAGTCACATGCTTTGATTTTCTTGAAGTCGAAATGTAAACAAGTTTGTTTTTGTTACGTTTTCGTGATCGAAACCTTTCACGTCTCACAAGAAAAATAGACTAGGAAATGGCTTTGAACCTCCAAGTTGGGAGATACAAATGTGATTCAACTGTTTGAAGTTACATTTTACATTGAAAATGAAGAAAATAGACACGAGATCAATTTTTTTAATTTATGGAAAATATTTCATTATGTCTGAAATACATTACTACTTTTACTTTGAGTATATATTTTATGTCCATGAATGAATTGGCTTACTAAATAATACGGCACCCCACTCTGCATACATGCAATGGTATGACGTACTGAGTGACATGGCACCGCATATTGAATGGCGTGGCTTTAAATGCTGAATAACATGGCATCCCATACTGAATGATGCACAATTCAATTTCAACAGTTACCAAGTGGTGTTTGGGTTCTAATTTGCCTCTTAATGAACAAACTAATTGATAGTCCGGCTTCTCTTTTTCTGTGTGTGTGGCCAAACCACCCAGAATGTGGTACTCACCCTGTTAGGCTTCGCGCTCAGAAAGACAGTCTGTCTATCTTACTCGTGCTTTGGTAGTATGTCAGTTTTACGCGAAGTCATGGCGATGCATACTATAGAAATGATCCCTAAAAGTATGATCTTTAGTTAGGCATCGTGAACTGAGTCGAGCAAGTGCCAACTCATCTGTGTGGTTTCTCCACTTGGAAAGGAGCGGTGGCCTTGTGATTAAAGCGTTCGCTCCTCAAGACTTGCGTTCGATTCCGCATATGGGTCCAATGTATGAAGCCCGTTTCTGGTGTCCACCGCAGTGATGCTGCTGGAATATTGCTAAAAGCGGCGTAAAACTAAACTCCCTTACTATTGGCGTCATCATGGCGACCTCACTACACTCTGATCATTTCAGCGCCATTTTAATAACAAATGACTACATGAGGCACGTTTCACGTATTCCCAATCAATCACATTAAGAGTCTTCACAGATCGCTGTCAACATGTCAATATTACAAATATGGTACATGGAGTTCCCTGTCGCTATACACAACATGGAGTGACCTTGTCACGTCCGACAGGTAGATAGTGTCGCATGAAAGAGGACGTCAGGCCAAATGCATGACATGAAACATCATTTTCAAGTCGGTGTCACTTTAATGGGGTCAAACGCCATTATTCTAATGTTTGGGGTCAAGAGGACGTGAAGTGGGCAAGCGTTAACCGTATGTCTCTGTCGCATTATTTGGGCAAAATAAAACACACTTAATCTTATCCTTGGCGTGTAAATCAGTTTTCTGTCGAACAGTTGTCATAAAAACAATTGCATGTCGACAAGCCTGCTCCTAAACTACCATAAAAGTAGGCTATCTGTTTTCAGTTGTATGCTAATACTTGCCCAGCGATAGGCAGATGGTATCGAGTCGACATTTGTCTCCCTCGACTGACCTCTGACCCCGCTGTCATCGAGGGAGCAGTTATTGTTGGCAATATCTTGATTTATGCATGCCTAGTTCTAATAAGCGGAAACGAAACAGATTCGGCAACTCACTACCAGTGTATCTAAAATTGTTCTCTTGAACTCAAAGGTTATCGTAGTTTTCAGTTTTTGAATATGTAAATTTGAAGATTGTTGTTTGACCTTCCACGGGTTCCCAGAATAGATAAACACGTAACGCCCGGGGTAGACACGTTGTGTTTCTTGCCGTCTTACAAACTTAAAATATGTTGCAGAAGTGAGAAAAAAATTATAAATGTCATGTCGTGTACATATTCTACATAACGCATCTTTATAAGATGTCCTTATTTGTTTAGTACGTAACAAATAGAATATACATGTACTTAACCAAAGTAAGTTCGATGCCAAAATACGCTTTAAATGCGTATTTGTGTCCGTATGGACTTTGAGTGTGCGTGTGCGCACCCCTACACATCTCAATAAAGGGCTCGTCATATAAGTCTCCACTCATATTTTAACACTTCATGTATTTGTATCTAGACTCCGTCCTTCAGGCACTGTCGATTTCCACATTGACGAATATAAGGTTTTGCATAAAAGACAAAACGACAGATAAGAACAACAAGCATATATACAAAGTAAGACTCTCGTGAAATCTAAATCTTGTCACTTTAACATATAAAGGCTGGGCATTTCTCCCTTGAATCATTAAAAAACAGGCCGATTGTAAACTGAACACAAAAAGTCAATGATAATACCGTCGTCTAACGAATCATCTAACCAACATAACAAAAAAATACTTCATTCACGACATCGACCATTAATTGTCAGTTGAAATTAATCTTTAATTCGTCAACAATCAATGCACATTTCGGGTTCAACAAAGGAATTCTAACGTTAAAATGACAATAAAGGCTTATGATATCGTTTTAAAGTCGTAAAAAGTTAATTTCGGAGTTAAAGTAGATGGGCGGCATTTCCAGTTTTCAAATACAAGATCTCATGCAGTTAATCTGCAAACGATGTATGGAACACAGTAACTGAAGTGGTCAACTCCATACAAAAGAGTCAGTCTACACACTAAACGTTTTTAGATGATATCGCTACTCATAGCAAGGTGCTCCCAGTTTCATTTCAATAACAGCTATATGCCCCGGGCCATAACAATCGTGTATCGTGCTTAATATGAACAATTTACCCCGTCTCCCCTGGTACTGATGGCATTTTAATCGGTGTTGGGGGAAGATAGGCCCCGTCAACATACCCGTCTCACCTCTGTGGCTTCCGACAAAGGAGACGTGCTTTTTATTTCACATATTTACTTTCTGGTATAAAACTGGCTCGCCAATTACCAGACACTAAATGGAGGCGTAATCTTTGCCGTCGACTTTGTCAATGTGACGGTATGTGGCACAGGCTTCATCAGGTACCCTCAGTTTGTATCTTGCTTTGATCTTCCCCGACTTTTGTATGCCTGCCTCTGTATCTTGGATATGCAATCAATGGATGGAGTCAATCTTGTCTAAAGAGCGTTTAGGGACATTTGGATAGATATACATGCAGTCTACCTTTGTAGAATGTGGACTGTGAGAACTTGTTATAATTAACAGATTTCGTTCCCCATGAAATCGTATATTTCAGCTTTTGGGTGTTGGATAGATGAATGACGTTAAAGATAGCTAAAGTTTGGACCTGATCCGGAACGACAAAAAAAAACTTTTTTATCATGTGTGTGATTTACTCCCCTAAAATAAGAGTCATGAGAAACGAGTAAAACATAAATATATCACTGTTGTCATAGATCGACAGTAAAAGTACAGGTTAGAATCTTGTATAATCAGAGGCTGTTGTGTTTCATGTGCCCGTTTATGTTTCACAAACATTGAGAGTCTGGAGGTTGCCTCACTGCCATGACGAGGTATCAGCTCCATCTGCCATGCACACTTAGAGTCCAAAGAGAAGGTTCAAGATGTTTTTAACCATAAACCAAACTGTCTCGCAAGCTGTTCCCCTTGCTTGCTACATTACCTAATTATAACATATTTTATTGCGTCATAAATATGAATATAATAACATTTTTGTAATAAATCATGAGCGTGGCGAATGAGGATATGGTGTTTCATTTGTCGCATGTGACACCCAAACACCCTATGTCTGTTACCCACTGACTCACAGGGCATGTGATTATCCAGAAACTACCTTAATCTGTGTACTTTGAGCCACCAAACTCCACTTACATAAGCAACATAGTCATACACGCTTTGGTCGCCATGTGCGTATCTACTATACCGATTCTCAAGAAACATTATTTTTCGATTATACACCAAGCGAAGCTATGAAATACAGCCTTTACCATTGCAGACAGAAAAGTCGGCGACTACAGATTTTATGGCGTACTTCGAGCCGTGAAATAGTGTAAGGAAAGAAGAAGCTTCAAAGCCTTGTATGTGAATCGCTGCTGTTTAACCGTCAAAGAATGAATTCACCGCGGTAACGATTTCCTCAACACAAACTGTCTTTACAAACGCTCCTGGTCAACATAAATTGTGTACAATGAATTTAAAAACACAGTAATCTGACGAGACTGGCATTAAAGTTCTATGTCTCATGTCCATGCACTCCGGACTTGGACAACCAAATCACATACCCCTTTAATCCAAACCGATATGGGGGAATATTGAGGCGCAAACCTTTGATGTGCGTTAATGTCCCCATTTCTACCTCGCATTGCATGGTGTACAACGATCCAAAGCTATCTTTCATCTTTCCTTTAAGTAGAAACGCATTTATATGTATATCAACTTTTCAATCTAGGTTCGTAGCACCTCGTGTTCACGTATGCATCCATCCATATGCATCCTGTGTGAACATGCTACTATATACATCATGTTCATGCATTTCTGACAATTGCCTTGCACATTTATGAATCTAGTTTTATCACATGTAACACAATGAAACAGGTCCGGATGTATGATTTTATCTGGAATTTTACTGAACAGGATTTTAAAGATATTCTTGGTTGATAAGAAGTTCAGTTTTAGAGTTGTCAATGCCATATTATTACACTTGTCAACGAGTGTCTATCACGGCGCCCACACAACCAAATCATGTACATTTCACAAGCCTCTCAGTTGATGAGGAAGTACAAGTCACCTGTCAGTGTACCATATCTACTATCAAGCTCTACAACTCGTCGTCTCTCTATCCCCGAACTGCCAGTCGAGTCAGCAGTACTGAGATGACAGCCATGTTCTCTGTGACTGGGGTGAAGGCGAGATTACTACACTTCATATTTATGACATCGCTATCTGCTCCGGCGTCGTGTCAACATCGATAATCCCCCAGTACGGTTAAACCGGCGACCACAGATTACTGAATGATTGAGCAAACTCACAGTAAAGTTTTTTGTATGTCGATTTCCCTGTCATTGCATTCGTATATATTAGACATTTCACCAATTTGTCTACTTCTGATTACCGGTTTTGATGTTTCATCATGACAATAATCTTCCACGCGCTTCTAATACTTTATTTTCGTCTCGTTTCACACAATGTGTTTACTTTTATATGTGATCTAGCTTTCATTTAATATTATATCATATTATATAAACTGTGTGTGTCACCTAAAAGTGCCCAATAAGCGGTTTTGTTTATCTCGTTTCAAATGACTTTTGCCATTTGACCCTCGCGTTTCGTATTTTTCTGCACTGTGAAACATTTCCCTTTGTGTAGAGCTTTCATGGTGGTTTGATATTACTGAGTAAATAAAACTCGCTTGTCATTATAATTAATGGGGACTGGTGAAGTAATATACACTGTACACTTTACCATTTTGTCACAGAGGTATAAATGTCAGTTCACTGTGTCCTTAACATCAACGTAAGTGTGAAGAGATTGGTACAGTTACGTTATATTCTAAAGCGTCATGTGGAAAATAATTTAGCCAATTTTTGTAACTATGACTCACCGGTATTCGAGCATGAAAGTTCATGGTCACTGAAGGCCAATAAACCTGCTAAATGATTTTAAAAAATTATTTACTCTCACCAAAGGATTATCCAATGTTTCGTTAAAATAAATTGTTCAAAAAGCAGACTTTTTGTTAAAGCAATATATTGCCTATAAAACCGTTTTGTAATCGATTTGAATGAGACTGAAACAGGTATTAGCATGTATGACTGTGTAATGTACATGGATCTTAGTCCTAGTGACATGTACACCTTATTTACTATATGAGGACCTGCGTCTGTATACATCCCCTACTATTGACAACATAAATCTACAACTGGATTCGGGGATTACCACAATGTATGGTGAAATGTACTTGACAGTGACTTATTGGTATAGTTCAGTGTGCTGGCACAGTCGTAGTAACATCCGAAATACATACCATCTATGCTTAAATTCATGTCAACATCAACACAGACATTTATATGAAAAGTGCATAGGTTATAACACTGAGATGTATTTTCAGTAATAATTATCGATATACAGTATGTTTAGTGTCACTTAATCATTCGTTTCAAAATAGAACACATTTAACAGCATATATATTTTATTTATATACTGGGAAAATAAGTCAGGGATCTTGGTATTTTTATGACTGATATTATATCAGTATGTCAATGAATAAATACATCTTTATTCATAATTTCAAAATTTACAAATATCCCTAACTATTTTAGTCCAGAATATTTTTCAAACGAAATGAGTAAATAAAAAGGTTTCCTTTATGCTGTTTTACAGTTTAAATCGTACAAAAAATATGTTTTCACCTGTCTTGATGTTGTACATATACAGCTGAACAGGACGAATATATATATTTGTCAAAAGAAATCAGTAAATAAATAGGTTGCTGTATGCTCTGTTTACATCTAACAAAAACGTTTCACCTGTCTTGATGTTTCTTATATATGGTAGAAACAGGTTAACAGAATGAGGTAACAGATGTTCTGATTCACATCTGTTACAGCTGGAGCGTGATGTCCTTGTTTTAGTGATATCTGAACATACTTTGACAATAAAAGTAAGACACCATGTACATGCAATAAATGTCACAAACACTGTAGCGTTAATAACAGTCAGGTTTGGAGCAGGGCGATGAGGTGAGGTCTATTGGCATCCCCCAACCCCCCGAGGTGAGCATGCCACGAGTAGGATGAGATGGGGGACAGCCCTATCCATCACAGGCCAGGTTAGGATTAAAGGCCATATAATTCTAATCCCAGCCTCTGGCTGACAAATTGATAACAAGTTAGGTTAAGGGCCACATTTGACTTGTTTTACATGAATTGTGTTGAAATATTATGTTAACGAATTAGTAACGATTAGCTTTGCTTTACACAACATACATATCCTGTGAAGTGCATACCTGTAGTTGAAACTTTGATTTAAATGTGTAATTAGTACTTAACAAATTAAGTTACAATTATATTTCTATCAGAAGATTACATTTTCATAAATTATCAGAATTATTGATTTGTTAATGTATATCAACCCTTCCTCAACCATTGATCCTTATCGACACGACTGCCGGCACTTTGATGCTATTGGATCAACCTGGACAGTGACACATTGTCCTCTCTGATTAAATTTACATTCGTTTGGATCACAAATACACGTTGCACAAACTATTAACAAATTTGAAAGAAAAATTAATAAATTCCATCATGACTGATCTATATAGTATGGGGTACCAACCCACACCCTTTCAGTCTGGTATGTATCTTGCATGTATATCGTAATGTTTCCGCTTTAACGTGTCCGAAGACCGGATGTTTGTGTAATATTTGTTAATTATTAGTATCATTATACGTACTGCATGTGACTCGTAAAGAAAAGATATTTCTTTCTCGCTCTTTCTTATCCTGATAGGCGAACCTAGCACCTCACAGGGTGATAAGAGAAGATACTAGGTAAGGCTAAGGTCCACTTGTTTAGCTTCATGCAGAAAGGAAAGTTATATTTTATTATTGTGTTAGACACTACAATCAAGATTCTACTTAACATGATATTAAAATACAAGTAGAAAACTTCAAAACTTAGCAAGCGTTCTATAGCACTGAAATTCGAACACACACGTTTGACTCATAAATACTACAAAACGTATGTATAATTATTATCCACTTCCCTGTACAGGAGGATATGGTGACATGTTCAAGTCAACAACTCCAGCTTGTAATAATTTGTCAACTAACCACCGTGGACGCGGTCGTGTTTAGCCCTCGAACTGTCGTCGGGTCGTCACTGTTGGAGATCCCTGTATGCAGTCATTAGCCACGTCCGGGCATTAAGAAAGTGCAGATTGTGAATGTTTGACATGTATATTTATTATGATGATCCTTGTGATCGCCATGATCACCATTTTAAGTTTTGTCACGGTCGACATGGTAACGGTGCTGAAATTGTTTACATTGTTCAGACAAGAGATTGCATGCAAAGAAAAGATACAGAAGGAAAGTTGAATTTTGGCAAATGACAGTTTCATGCGTT
Organism: Haliotis asinina; assembly: GCF_037392515.1. Classification (NCBI taxonomy): domain Eukaryota; kingdom Metazoa; phylum Mollusca; class Gastropoda; order Lepetellida; family Haliotidae; genus Haliotis; species Haliotis asinina. Next base: position 25,259,687 of record NC_090295.1, read on the forward strand.
TTAAAGATAACTTAAAATTAACGCCTTATCTAAATAAAAAACAATCTGTAAAACAATTGAATTCTTAAACTCAGAACTGAGATGTTAATAATCTCAGATGACCTTGACATTTGATCGGTACAACCTATCGGCAAACCCTGGTTCACTGACAATGCATAACTGTCTGTCTGTCAATAAATAATATTTGTCAACTGCATATACTGAAAATAGCTATCCGAAGGTATACGTCCGGCGTTCAAAGTTCGAGCTCATATATCGTGACTTTTGACGTCGATAATACCTCATATGACACTTCCGAAAAGGAATACACCAGAAACTTTATATCGGTATATGATGTATGGATATACTCCTACTGGTCGCATATACACACTATTCATTTAACGTTTACTATAATGTCTTGTTTACAGGTTTCGAGATTGCGACTTGGACAAGTTGAGTGGGTGAGTTTTCTTCTACCGCAATGTTTTTAGACAAGAGTCTTCAACATATGTGATAAAGCTTGGTCTACCTCCGTTATGTTGTGTTTTATTGATATCCGAGACATGACAAAATGAGTTTGAAGAGGGTAGTTCAACTTTGGGGCAGCCGGGGCTAAACTCGGACAATAGACTTTAGTATAATACTTCATAGTGTAGCGCTAACTGTCAGGGTTTAAACAAGCGACATGCTTTGCTGGTTGTCAAGTTCGTGTATGCAGTTAGACTTTAAGCGGATCGTGCCACAGACGGGGACGAATATCTTACAACTTTTCCTCCCCAAGTGTCAAGAAGAGTTGAGGGAATCACCGCGACCAGCCACTGTAACCGAGACAATAGCGCTAGATTGACGGCGCGACAATTTGCGCACGCGCCGCTACCCCACGTGCAATACCACTGAGCGTGCCTCCGACTGAAGGGGGCGGAGCTTGGTAGGAGGGCTACAACACTTAGGGTAGCTCGCTGAAATCTAGTCAGAACACTGGTCTCCCTCGGTACACGTGGTAACAGTTTAAGCAGAGGGGTAAAACTTGTTCATTCTTACGGAGTATCATATCTTCATGGAGACTATAGCTGTTATGTTGCTTAGTTTCGTGGGATAAAGTTGTTGACAGCACGGAAGGTAGCGAGGAGGATTTCACCGTTGTTTAACACATCCTCTTTTAGTATGTGATAGCCAAGAAATGAGGAATAGTAGTCAGTGTATTTCCAGTTGGATGTTTCAAACAGGATCAACAAGTTCGGATTATCAGCTGATCACTTGTCACTTTCACCTTGTGTCACTCATCTGACGCCTGAAATCAACATCTAGGAAACGTCGGAGAGCTTCAAGCAATGAACAAGGACACGCTTTTTCATTTCTTTGTTGGAGTGATATCCATAGTAATCGTTATAAGACTGTCAGAGGGCGTGCGCTGGCTGTAAGTATATTGATTTCTTTATCGATACTCTGTTTATTTGCGTTAGTCAGTACGGGAACTGCCATTGTTTAACACTGACACACAATTCCAAACTTTTACAGTTTTTTATCATCATCTATTAGAGCAACACGGGTTTACAATGACTACTCTGTTTGAATGAAGTTTTCTGGTCATTCTGGTAGGAAATGATGAAATGTTTCATAGACTATTCTTTTAAAAAGAGAATATTTAGTACAGGTACATGTTGCAGAACGATTTGTTTATCTTTAACCAGCTAGACATTATAGATCTGTACATTTTATCAGGTAAACATTTTCGTATTTCTTAAATATAAGTTACAAACAGTTCCAAAATAATTTCATCATTCGTCTGTTCTGGACCAAATGCATTAAGGCGATCTAAACACTGTACTGTGTGTATCTGAAATAGCAACCGACCCGAAAAACATCGTGAATCTTGCAAATATGGAAGCCATTTACCGGGTGCCTATCTATAAACACGTAAGATAATGATATATCATGCAACCATTTCTACGTGCATGCATCTGATGATCCATTAAAATTAATGCTACATCTTGATAACCTTTTCCATAAACTCAAAAGTCGAAAAAAAATCGTAGGCACCTTGTTTTGACATTTTCAAAAGACCCTAAGTGGTGGTCCATGACCCTGTGGAGTATGCATGCGATCAAAGAGCATATTTCATGAAATTGACACATGTATATGTCAACATGTTCATGTCATGGAATGAAATCGACCAGCAGAACATAAACCCGACAGCAAACCAGCATGCACATCCTCGACATATCACGGAACTATCCCAAGAAACATTAATCACAACCCCGAGATTAAACTCTCAGCGTAGTAGAGGTGTAAACTTGTTGAAAAGATATACTTTTTTAAAAGTAGGAAAAAGTAAGGTTTATCGTCTTGGGTTATCAAATGTGACACAATCATAAATAAACATAGGGGAGGAACTGAAAGGGGGTGAGTGTAATTTGACTCTGGCGCTTGTATTCGGAATTGGTTTTATGTGCAGCTCATGTCAGAAAGTTGATGTTATCATCCTCTCCTGGATGTAATATGCTTAATCGCATGTAGACCTGCCACACTGGATGATGGGTGCACATTTCAGCTGACATAGACAAGAGGGAGAAAGATTTATCGACTCATTCATTCATTCATTCATTCATTCATTCATTCATTCATTCATTCATTCATTCATTCATTCATTCATTCATTCATTCATTCATTCATTCGATAGACATTAACTACTTAACAAGACAGTAACAACTTCTAATCAGACAATGCCTAAACAAATTAGTCGTGGACTTCTGAGTTATTCTGTCATCAATTGGGTAATTAGACCTAGTTAGTGGCTGTCTACACAAGTTCAATAGCCGGCGGATTGTCTGCTCGCTACACAGCTGTGACAGCTCGAAGGATTCACGCACCTTTCCGTTTTCGAGTCAAGATAGAGTATTCATAAAAACTCCACCACATGACAGTTAATTTTGTCCTCATGACAAGGAGGAGATTTATGTAATCTGGAACGTCCATTACATTGCAATCCCTCTAGTAAGCTACAGACTCACGTTGTTTAAACGACACGTCGTTTAAGACCAAATCAATTATAAGTCTCAATTAGTGATAATGTTATTATTTTATCATATCAATGAAAATCAATAATCCCGCGTGGGGCGGTATGGTAGGTACTGCCTTGTTTGTGTAGAATACGCTGAATATCTGACGAATTGTTGTCTATATAAGTCGTTGCCGATCACATCAATGAAACTACATTCATTGACGAAAGTTATCTTATTTCAGCAGCTGCTCTTAAAGATTCTACATGTAATTCCAGAAAGGTTAGATACAAGATTCGCTTCGGATAAGTGCCTCTCATTTTTGTATTATTTATAAGTTTGTACAGGAAACGTCAATCAGTATATAATGTAAAAATAGTTGATAGCATGTTCGCTAAAGTGCCCGGTACGCATGCATCCTGAGATCACACTTATTTGTTCCATCCAAGACTTTGATCTAATGACATCGGGCAAAGATTTTTATTTACTTTTGATCTATCAAAATGAAAAAAAAAAACGGAGATAGAATAGATTTGGCCTTCTCGGGTAAAGCTATAGTGAAATAGTGTTATTCAGGGTAAAGACTCAGCACACCGAAGTCATTGCAGTCTTGGGATGAGTGACATGTGCTATTCGCATCAATTAGTCGCGAGAGTCACGTGCTGTAATCTATTTCACTTTGAGTGAATCACGTCGAACTGTCGGAGGAAGCGGCTAAATTAGGTAGGGGTGGGTGTCCTGAGTTATGAGGGTGGGAAGAATTCCGGTTATGTGTCATCTTGTGTGGGCAGGGGCGTGTTTGGGTGGGGCTTGGGGGAAAGGAGAAAGAACGTCATGGTTGTTTTGTAAACATCTCAGGAACAAGACGTGTATAAACGTTGGTTTTATTCATTTCCACTAAATCTTATTTTGATCACGCAAATGTCAAAACCTGTCTAAAAGACACCCCCTCTGATTAATCACGTGGATGGTTATTGACACGGGAATTTGTCCTAAAATGTCAGTTTAACTTCGTTTACTCTAGGTCAGGAAAAGACTGTCACGATAAATCAGAAATCCCTCATCAACAAACACCCAAAATACTGTTTCAAATGAAATCTAACAAAGCTGAAGAACCGAAGACACTCCAGAGAAAGTTAGAACCCACTTCCGAAATGTACATCGCTGCTTGATATAAACAACATGTCTGTTTCATTGTCTGTCAAGTTCTATGCCTGGCGCGGCCAACTCCTTCAAACATATCTTTGACTGATGTAGAAATTCGGCTTCCTACATCTACACATGTGTGCGCGCTCTAATTAAAAAACACCAAATATTTGCAGCAAAAGGATAACTAACTTTCAAATCTGTCTCGTTATTATTCAATTAAAATGTCCAAATAAAGAACTTGATTTTAAAATTTATTGCAACTCAGCATCAACATAGGCAAGCTCCTGGCAAATAGCATCGACAAGAGAAGTTACTGAATCCTATATCCGAGTCTTTTAGTTCAAACATATTTATCTACCACTTTCATCATATTTAAGGTTTTGGTTAAATTATAAATTAATAAATTATTCTTTCATTCGAATCAAGGCAAACCTAAGAAAAGTCAAACTCCTAGAGAACAATACTTACAAAAATATTGTTCTGTTCCACATATTTTGCATTTCTGAAGCAGATTTTCACAATTTGTGTCAAACCCGTTTTCACCAGTACACACATGTATAAAGGTTATCGAGTGCAGGTTGCTGTAGCATCTCTATTGCTGTATTAATACAGCATTATTAAGTTGAAATCCACGTGCAAATAAAGCCACAATGCTCCCTTTAACTAAACCTTGACAGACACTAGGAGTTGGGAAAACGACTAGCCGCCAAACAGAGCTCAATGCCTCTGATCCGTTTTATCTTCATATTTACTCTTCCCACAGCGGGAACGTGAAGACCACCCCCATCTTACGACAACGACCTCTCTGGATAATTCCAGACAAGTCCGTAATCAGCAGCTGACCTGTTCCTTTCCATACGAGTTCTTGTTTCGTTTTTATTGCAATTTTACATTCTGTGGACCCGTATGAAACAAATGAAAATGATAGTTAAAATTAACTAAGGCAAACTTGTGTCAGCCTTACATGAAAATAATTCAATAACTTCAAGGAACTGCAGTAATAACAGGTACAATTATAAGTAACAGTTGGGAGGTTATTTTTATAAGATTGGTACACTTTTCGGTACACCATTGGCACGATTTACCTACGTTCTATATACATATGTTCAGTTAGAGATAAGTGCATTGCCTAATATATTTACAACACTTTGAAGTGCGATTCTTAATGTACACAGGTAAGGGAAGTATGGTAATTGACATTTATCTGTCAGGTGCATCTTCAATGCGATGTCGATATCACATTGCATCACTCAGGACAGGCGAACCATGTCAATTAAACCCATCTATTTCACAAAGGCCCGAGAGCGGTACCTCGGGAACGACTGTTTTCTAAATATACTAAGTGGTCTACAAGTGTCGCATAACCATTTGCAATAAACACGATTGCAACATGGCTGTCTCTCACAATCCCGATAATTTACACATACGTGAGAAATTGACATATTCTGCATAGTTGACATGATGCGGGATTGGGGTATCGGCTGTTTATGGTTATTGTCCCGTGCTTGTCTTTCTTTTGTACACATACATTGTCACACGCGTGTTAATATCATTACGTAAACAGGACAATCGTTAACATATATTTATTCAAGTGTCTGCTCTATAGTGTAATTAACACGCAGGTGATGGCACTGTTTATGTATGATAGGTACTTGAGACGACCATAGAGGTATTGTTGGGAAATATATCGTAAGGAATACAAATATCAAAGCAATATGTCATGAACAAAGGAAACACTAAGCAAGAATAATGCTGAAGAGTGTCAACAACTGCTGTTAGTATTATATCATTCTTTGCCTATTTCATGGTGATCAAAGCAACGCTCCTTACAGACTAAACACAATGGTATAACCTAACCTAGCAAAACGTTATTTAAAATTATAGATTATATACAAAATATTTTTGGTTTCCTACAATACATGTACAGTGTATACTCCTTCCCATGTTTTACTCGAAGAGTTTTCTCTTCTTGCTCGCGAGCCTGTGTGCCTGTTGTCGATTTCATGGCCCTGTTCCACCTTAGAAACGTGAGGAAAGGTACAAGTGAATTTTACGATAACATGCTAGTCTCTGACCTACACATGGAAATAGCCACACGACTCCCATCAAGTCAACTTCTGGCGGTGGTGTTTACTAGCTTCCCGGTGGCAGTGCGCCTTCTCGACAAGGTTAAGAGTCACTGACGCTGACTCTAAAGCATTTTGCTTATTATTACGCTCTGTGTTAACTAACTCATGTGTAGAAAATTTCGGAAGACGTGAAATTATTTCCAAAATTAGAAGAATGTTAAGCATGCTGATCGCGTCGCGAACAAGTAAATATCATACATTCGTCCACACAGGCAGGCTTCAGTTAGTTGCGTACAAAGTTGATTTTATTTCTCTTTATATATCGATACAGAAGACATTTCTTATATTTTGACCGATGGACTCTTCTAATGTTCCACAGAAATGGTGACGTTTTTACCGTCTTAGGTGATTTGTACCAAACTAAGGTAAATAGTTGGCGGTTACATTGCCAACAATCGCATTACACAAGCGGACTTAAAGGATTCAAAGAGGACACAGTCTTCAATCATTCCCGCGACGCATGACAATGCAAGAATGCTTCCAAATCGTGCAATACCGCGAAATAAATATAGTTTAGTCAGCGACGTCACATATTCGGAATGTTTCAGATATTCTCCAATTCATGACAAAGCATTCAGGCCCTGAGCGGTGTCGCTGTTTGTGATATGAGGACTTAGATATCATCCAGGGTGGTTACGAATTAGGAATTGACCCGACGGAACCCTTACACAAAGCCTAACGTCCATCCTGGAACGCCATGCTTAAGCATATATCACCGGGCGCCCAAAGGGTTCTGCTGTTAGCTAAAGGATTATCTGCTAGAAATTATGAGTGACAGTTTGAAATGTGTTACATGTGGATCAAGAGGACAAAGGGTTATAGATAAAATATTGTATATTGTCGTCTTATTTATGCGAAATTTGTATCCTTGTAATTCAGAAACATACATCGTAAATCTCGAAATCTGATGAATATTGCCAATACTTTGTGTTTACTGGTTGTAGATTGTAACAAGGGTGAAGGATGATAATCCTCAACAAAATGATGTCTCAATGGCAGTTGATCCCCGAATGTGCACAAATGTATTCTTTTCACCAAGTAATTCATTTTGTGATGCATTACCATAATGTCATTGTAATTCCAGAACTAAACCTTTTATGAACATATAAACAGTGCAAATATAAACTACAAATCTGCGAACGTCTCAATCGATTACTTTCACTTGTTAATATTCCCCAGCTATACCACAAGCACTTGCCACCTTGTAAGTGGTGAGTTAAAACCTATATAGCATTATACATAATTGTTTTGCCTTATCATACATGGGTATGCCATTATTCTTTAGCATAGAAACATTTGCATATGCATGAAAAGTAAGCATTTAAGCGGCTTCTGAGAGTAGAATGTAGATTCAGTGTCGGGTACAGCATCGATAATGTTCCAACAAATTAGTCTTACGCATTGCCCCTTTGTTTTGTTGGGTAGGGCAATGGTTCGGAGGTGTTTAAGGCTGAAAGCTTGGGTTAAGTAGGTTTGGATTATAATGGCCGACTCGAGAGCACTGATATCCACTTTGCGAGACAGTAGAGTAGTTAGAACAGGCACTATATAATGCAGGGCCTGGAGCGATTGGAGAGCATTTGCTTGAGGGTGGTATGGCATGAATGGAAGGCCTGGCGTTGAGATGGACCGTCTCCTTACCCTCTTAAATGTTTGTATATCAAAGCGTTTGGATCCATTTAAGCCTGGCCCGATTACTGTCTGTTCGTGTGCGCGTCATCGGTTGTATCTATGTAATAGTACTTGTCGCGCACACACAGGGGAGTACTATGTGAATGAATTCAACCAGTGACAAAGAATTGGCATTTTTAACTGTGCTGTTCTTTGTCTGTGTATCATATATTCACATTACCAACCGTTAGACATTGAAACACGTGTGTAGCTGTTTTCTGTCATCATAATTGAAAACTAACGCCCCCAACACGCCGATATTGTAAGTGATATTGACGACGATACTTAGGAAGTACATGGTGATCTACATATCCACACGTGGTAAGACAGGGCATGTCTATACCATTTATTGTGATCTATAATTAAGAGAAAACCATGTCACACAATCCTTATCGACTGCAGCCAGACCCACTTTCCGCCGCTATGTACACGTACCTGTCCTGACTGACAGCAATGTACATATAATGGAAATGTACATCTTTGAAACTGATCCGCAAACTGCAGATACAATCTCGACTGTATTTCTTCCTCTGCTGAACGTCTATCATATGCTTTCTGTTATATGAGCGATAGAACTGCAAGAGGGACGAAACTCACATCAAAGGGCTCGGTTAAGCCGAATAACAGCGAACAGAAGCAGCAAGGCTTGGTGCCTGTAGTTCTGATTTTGTTAAACGGACAGGAGCCGTGTGCGTTAAATAACTTTCTGGTATCTCAGTATATCGCTTTGTTTGTCGAAATGAACGTATGTGTAATGGAATCACTCTGACGTCTAGGTGTGTCCCGACTGGCAGCCAAACGAATCTAATTGTCTTGTTTGCATTGAATCATGTGCACAATTCTTAGTTAAGTTTATCTTGGAGTATTGACCGAGTCATGTCGACTTCATCATAGTCGTCATCGTCGTCATCAGCGTCAGGTTGTCATTAACAGGACTATGAAGTCCCCTCTACAGGGTATTGACATGGATAGAAACACAACTACTTCAGACAAATATTCTTGGGTACAGTATGTGATGTTCAAAACGGCCATTCCTCGCCCAGTATGGGAACGCCATATTCTGTGTTACGTAATCGAGGATGACGTCATATTGCCTCATGTAATAACGATTTCGATTCCTGTTTCAGTGCCCTGATGTCTTCAACAACCACTATACAGAATGAAGAAAGCTGTGACTCTTTAGCAGGACTTGTAAAAAGACAAAAGAAACTTTGTAAACGTAATGTTGAACTTATGGAAAGTGTGAAAGTTGGAGCAAAGAGAGCCATAGAAGAATGCCAGTTTCAGTTTGAAAACCGACGCTGGAACTGCTCAACAACCGACTCTAAAAGACTCTTTGGGAATGTTATTTTAAAACAAGGTAACGACACATACTGAATGAACACATCTGTTGAACGTTGATGTCGACTTGATTAAATGGAAAAGTATTATTTAGATATTAGAGTTACTTTCATGAATGACATGTGAAAGGTTTAATCATTGTTTTAGACTCTTTGCATGAGGTTATTGCTAACTATCTATGTTTCAGTACTGGTTACAGTAGTTAATCCGGTGGTGAGGGATTCACATGATTAAAACAGAGTGGCTGTCTCATTCTGCTGTTCCGTGCAGCGCAATTATCCAGTATCAGATTCATCGTTGGACCTTGTTAAATAGGCTGCGCTACAGTCTCACGATGTTTTAAGCTATCAATGAAATTCGGATAAGTGTTACGGCCTAATTTCAAACGGATCCGATGCTATCTGGCTGGTGTCATAGACGAAATGTCTGTCGATGCGTACATGGACAATGAGCTGACTTATTCATGTAGTTTAGAAGCAATTAATACGAAAGTAAAGTGAGAAATGTTAACTATTCTCTATCTTAAGCAAGCAATAAAAATGGCGGAGGGAAGAATGTTTGCTCTCGCCTTTGTTTTCCTCGTTACTGCTAATCTCGAGGAACTTATTCCAAATGAGAACCGACATGGATTGGTTCTACACAAATTCCGAGTAGGCTCCCGTCTGATATTACAGATTACACAGACAGCAAAAGAGCTGTTGTCATTGAAAAATTACACTGTTGAGATAGCCCGTCACTTCCGGATACAGAAGTAACAGGATTAAACAATAAAATAAGACCCACTTGAAACTTTATTTCCACCAATTTATGGCGCGTGCACCTGCACTAGTTTTGGTGTCTTTTAAGACGATATTACGACCGCAGTAAACTGTGACTGCGTTTTCTAGGGGGTTCACATAATTAGGAGAAAACGAGAGCTTTTAGATTATCCAGTATCACGAACTGTGCCGTGGCACACTGCGGTTTTAACAAGGCTGAAGCAGAATGATATATCAAATAGACAATGAAGGCGATGTACCTGAACAGTAGACACTGTCAGATTTTCAAACGCCGACAGGTTTACATGCCGAATAATTGAATAAAGACTATTCACGTATTAGCTGGGTTCGTTACTCAGATAACCCTCACCTTGGCTCACCTTTGCATTATCAGTAAGGGTTTCAGGACTACCATCTATTTCTCGCTTTCGGTACGAAAAATCTATGGAGGGAAATGACCTATTTTTACAGTAGCAATCTTTCCAGTTAAATGAATGACAAATGTGTGACTTAAAGGAATTTGTCAGTGTTAGATGAACGTGACAACTAGTGTTTCTAAATTTTATACACGTATTGTTCACTGAGAAAATGGACAGACGATACTACCAGGCTGACTACAGTATAATCCCTGCTAGAGGATTCCTGATTAAATGTCAACTCGCCATCTATTGTAATGTCAAAACGGGACTAACTGAATTCAAAAATACCCGTTATTATAAATAGTAAAATTTATGTTTGTTTTAAGGAACAAGTCACACTTATCAGTGGACTTTTAGGCCACCATTAGAAAGACAATTTGTGAAGAATATTTTCAGGTTTTATTTGTATTGAACTGTATATTCTTTACATATTTTCATATAAAAATTTTGGAATATCTTAGAAAATGAACAATATTTTATATATATTTCAGGCACAAGGGAAGCAGCATTTGTACATGCAATTTCATCTGCCGGGGTGGCGCATGCTGTAACACGTGCATGCAGCAGCGGTCAGTTGCAGAAGTGTGGGTGTGACCGGACGGTGAGGGGGTGGAGCCCCGAGGGTTTTGAGTGGTCAGGGTGTTCTCATAATATTGCCTATGGAACGGCTTTCTCTAAGGCTTTCGTGGACGCAAGAGAAAAAGGCAAGAAACGCAAACAGAAAAACCCAGCACGTGCGCTCATGAATCTCCATAACAACGAAGCCGGAAGGAGGGTAAGTGGATATTTGCGCTTGCGCAGTATTTGCAGAAACGTTACATGACTTTATGTTTTAAGAAAGACGTAATTAACACTTTAAAGCAAATGACCACAAACACCAAGGGTTGAGTTCACGTCCATGTACACGAGTAAGCATAACATCAGAACTACATGACTTGGCTGTTCATGATCCTGTAACCAATGAAGGAAACTGGGTTTTTTTCACTTTTTTTACTCATGTGTGGTTTCCTTTCAAAATTGGATTTTTAGCAATGCTTTGTTCTTTAAAAGATATAACGACATATGGATGTCTAGTTTAGATCTTCTGAAATGCACAACTGGTACAAATATATTTACCAAATGTTCCTCACTGTACAAAACAGAAATTACAAATGCAACACTTTGTTGTGCGAAAGGAGAGAAACATGAGGTTGAGACGATACAACGTGCTTTAGCAAGATCTCGCAGAGTCACGTTTATGACCCATAGAAGGGAACTCGACGAGATTTGCGTTGCCTGTTGAATGAAAAATCGGAAGTGTGCCGTGCTATTGTGGGGTGCTAGAGATTTAATGTCACATTAGTGGTTGTGAGGCGAGGGGCTTTGAGCACTCGTGTTCTCAACACTGGTACTGTTATAAGTATATAACGTTACCCAATCCAACAGTCCAAACCTCCACTAACTGTTTAAAAGTACCGTAATACCCCTTGTTTAAACGAACCGGTCACCAACTAACAGATTAAGATGAAAAAAATACACCACATTAGATCGACCTGTAGAAAATTACTAAGGAGACAGGTCGTGAAATAATGATAATAAGCGAGTGATGTTATGTGTGTGAAACACGGTCGTTATCAATTAATACAACTGGCCGAGGCTTTAACTACAGTAACCAAGCGTGTGTTTACGTCACAACGATTTAAACGTCACCCGAACCATGGTCTCTGCCCGAACGAAGGACAAATCGCGCTCAGGTTTATCTGATTATCAAAGTAAAATGTTACCGCCGTACGTTCATTGTTCGAGGAAATTCCTTTAGGAAACAACAATTGTATCTACAAGTAAATTTGTCTAAATTTGTCAACATCTAACAAAGGATCGACGTTGAGAAATTCACTCGCCAGCACTCGGTTGTGGAAACAAAAACTCGCACTCGTTCATTGACAACAATGGAGTGTGAAATAAATGACCGCTTTCAAAGATTGGTGTCTGAGGCTTAACACAATACCAGGAGTATACATATACACAGCGCTAGACGGACACCCGAGTCCGCAATTACGGACGGAAGATTGTTGTTTTATTGAGTTGTTTCACGTAGACAGTTCAATGCTGTATCCCCGGCGTTGACACTCTAGAGTCCCCGATAAGTCAACAGAGGGGTGATTGGTGTTACCTGTCCGACGTACCTGTAAGTTAGCACCTTGAAAGGTGAAGTGTCGGCCGACAGACAGATTGATATGTCGATAACTGAGAAAGCCATCAGTTGATGGCCACGACAGTCCGACATCTTGATACGTGAGGTAATTTACTAGGCTACCCTTGACCAATGACATTGTCAATTACACTACACCTGTGTTAGATTGCAATACGTCAATCAAACCCTATGTGACTTCCTGCCCAACAGCGCTTGATGGAAATAATGTCGTTAAGATATACGATGTACGGGGAACCTCACTCTGTTGATATATATTGACATATGTACGATGAGCTTCTCCATATTGAAAATCAGTAAAATGCGAAAAGTACACTTTACGTGTCTAAAAATGTCGAGGCAAAAAAAAACAATAAACATTTTTTTTTTAAAAATTAGAAAAATAAATTTAAAAAAGGAAGTTTGAATTACTGAATTATCTAGCGGTAATTTTGGCTGAAATGTATCTAACTGGCAAATCAAATATAACATCTTTGTGGTCATTCTGATTGCACTTATTACCTATACCATACGATGGTACCTTTCTCCAGTACATGAACGCAGCACGTTTATGTAAGTGTTATTATACCTTACGTAAGTGTTATTATATCTTACGTAAGTGTTATTAGAGTGTTGGTGGACTGAAATACGTCAAGTCGCGAATGTTCGTCACTAGCAACATTTCCGACCCTTTGTTCCCATTGTTGAAAAATATCTGCGGGCTTGACTCGCGAGGAGGGCGGAGGACGGGTTCCAACCTCCACAGAATCCCCCGTCTGTCGACACCTGATTGTTGCCCTTCCGTTTAGAGTTACTTCCCTTGGCGTCGAGAAGCACGCTATCCGTTCCAGTTTGTTGACATGGAGATGATAAGATCCATGTAAAATGCTTTCAGGGCTATAATGCCAATGAGAGCAATTTGCACATCTGTAGTGCATAGTTTACATGCTGAATGTACACACTGTGTCCCCGAGTCTGTTTGGAAATGCCTAAAGCTAAGATGGACACGTTTTTAGCCGTTAAGTGCATCTCAGAGAGGGATCGTATTGTCAGCCTCGTTACCTTCACGCCAAAAGTTCACTGAATACGTTTTAAAACGACTACCTACAAAATAGGACATTGTGTTGAAAAATACCCAGATAACAGATCATGATATTTCAAACATACCTCCTTAGCGTTTTGAAGAAAAAAACATATACAATTACACGATTAAACAATGGCGGGAATTGGGGCAGTGTTTTAAGTGAAAGTATCCATGTCTTATTGTCTGTGTCGTGTCCCCATCTCACGACACACGTCATTTCAACCTGTGTTTACGACTCTTAGAGTGTCAACCGAGTCGCCAGTCGAAGTTGGTCGTGCCGTTCAAGTGTCTAAACACGAGTTAATTTGTTTGGTGATACCCTTGAAGAGAGGATTACCTCCTCAACAGCCCCGATTAGCCAGACTATCTAAAAATGATAGCGTGGTTGGGTGCGCGGGACGCTGTCACGCAGCCTCATGTGGTATCCGGTAGGGTACAATTAACGGGAGTGATAAGTTTCAAATGCTTTAAGACGCAAGATCCTATGATGGTGGTATTCGGGGGAAAGTCTCGCACGTCTAGCTACCAGACTATCTATCTGGCCCCGTCTGTTCATCTCTAGCCGTGACACACAGCTTGCACGTCTAGCTACCAGACTATCTATCTGGCCCCTGTCTGTTCATCTCTAGCCGTGACACACAGATTGCACGTCTGACTACCACAGTAGAAGTTCATCATCGGACGTGTATGTCTAGCTTAAACACTCAACTTAACGTCCAACTACCAACAATTGCTCGTGTGAATATCTAACTGAAACATTCAACTTAACTTGCACGTTCAACTACCAACAATTGCTCGTGTGAATATCTAACTGAAACATTCAACTTAACTTGCACGTTCAACTACCAACCTTGGTCCATGTGAATACCTAGCTGATACAGCAACTTAATTCGATTGGGATAGAATCTAACCTAGAGACAAACGTTTATCATGTCGCATGTGATCGAATGCAATGGTTGGTAAAAGCTCACACGCACAACATGTACACTATGCATTTGATACACATCGGAAATAGAACAAATTACAACAGTACAGTGTGTTCTCATAACAGCTTTCACATCACATATTTCTATATCTCTAAACTTTTCATGAATAATACATAATCATATTCATCTCACGACATCAGTTTGAAACAAATCTTTTTTATTTTTTAACTCCATTCTTTACGAAATTTTGAAAAGTTTGTGGAAATGAATTGTAATTGTTACAGCATGTCGTAATATTGTTGACAGATTGGTGGCTAGGCGTTACAAATACACACCAACTCGCGTTAATATGTTAAGGTCGTTTCCAACCTGCATTCACATTATGCATGTTTCGGCCTGAACGAGTGTCAACACAATTTGGCATTTTTAGATTTTAAACTTCTCTTTATCTGGCGCAATATCCCAACTCCCGGGCACTTTGATCTGGGGGTAATTTGTATGAAGTTTATAGCGTTTATCCCGGATATACTCACTTAACAGTACCAAATCTGTGAGCCACAGAGGTATCGCATTCATTGTGCCTGGCACAATTGCTTTGAGTTTTAGCTTGTCGGCTATTGTGATAATATCACCAGTAAATTTTGCATGGCGCATCAATGAAATTCTTTCTTTGACTGTTTATTATTCAAACAATTTATAAAAAATAAATTCCCAACAGTAATAGATGTTTGATTGCTCTACAGACCGTTATAAAGAGTAAGTCTTGTGATTTCTTTGATGAAAAACTATTTCATTATATTAAAAAAATTAAAACAATTACATATGTACTTGTCCAAATTTCCCAGAATATGTCAACGCGCGATTTTGTCCCTTTAAGTTTAACCCTTTGATTTAATCTGGAGGCACATTGGTTTTTTTTCACGTACTTGGGGTATATTTCCCCAATATTCGATAAATCTATGTACTACTCTGCTATATAAATACGGGGAACTTATTTCAGTGGTGTGAACTGCAGCATTTTGACATAGTGGAGAGGAGCTTGCCAATTAATCTATCCCATTATCCCTCGATACAATCTGTCTGTTTTGAACAGAGTAATGTTACCATTCCGCGGATGGCATGGGTATTTCGCAGTCTTTGTATTCTATCCATCATTTGCTGTTGACATATATGTAAATAGCCTCCAGAAGTAGTGGCTGGCTCTCAGAAGCCGGGAACTAGACCCCTGAGTATTGGGGAGCAGCGAGGAGATAGACACTAGGGTGTGTGTTACATTATTGGCACTTGTGCATTTCAAAATCCTTCTCAAATGATTCTCTATATATTTTTAATTCTGTGTGTCAGACAGTTAACGCAACGATTCTAACCAAATACCATTCTAAACATTCTATGATTACATATCCCAGATAGTTTGAATTTTCTGAGGAAAAGATAAACTTTTTTTCAATGATTTTGTTTGATTTTTTATTGAAACGAAAGGGAATTTTAAGAGCTTTCAAACGAATTACCACATGTGGTGTTTATTTTTTCAAAATTAAGAAAATAAAAAGTCGGTTCAAAAACATTGATGAAAGTTTGGGTTAAACTGTAACAGACTCCTCTACAAAGGTAATGCATCTCTGATGCTATGAGTTACTGGCTCGCACAAATAACGCTAGGTCTCCCACCTTCACTCGCGTGTCAAGCCCGCCCGCTGTTTGTTTGTATACGTAAAGGATACAACTGCACAAGAATATAGGCACGTTCCTCAGTGTCCCAGGGGGATCTCTAGGAAACGGAGACGTTTCACAGACAAAAGCTTTTCCCTTACGCTTTCTTCATATCTATTTTGAGTAGAATTGTTCCTCTACGTCTTTTGTAGAAATTGTCACTTTTTCTCATTATATTTACATTTGCTTTAGAATAGTTTCAGTGTTAAAACGGTATTGTATTTATTTGCGCGCCCGGTACGACATATCGTGTTTAGGTGGGGTAAAGATCTTTTTATAAGTGTGATTCACCTCTTGGACGATATTTACATCGATTTTCTTTCAAAGACAGATCCTTAAATGTAAACACTGGCCTAAATAGGGGATTTAGCAAGATATGGTAGAACCTTCAGTCTAAATCCGGCAACACCCTTCAAAGGAATTCTCTATCCCTTCAATCATCATTGTCAATGTTTAAAAATGTGAAATTTCAAATACTGCGTGAAGTTCGTCGCATGGCACGTACACCCCACGTCGTAAGAAAATCACACGGTACAATATGGACGTCAATCCCGTGAATAATAATGTGTGTACACAAGTAATTACATGGCTGTTTATTTACGAAAATGTATTTGCTTTAACAAAACGGATGTAAATAAAACCGATTCAGTAACGCAGACCCTCTCAGCCAAACCTGCAACAGTTGCTGTTTGAGAGGGAGAAAATAAACGTTTTCAACCAAACTCTCATTTTCTCCATGTTGCTTCCATTTAGCCAATGCCTCCGACAAACAAGCGCAGATTCGGTTCCGCTGGCCCGTGTCTAAAACCAAAGTGATGCGATTTGTTAAAGTGATACGCACGCATATAAGATGCGGGTAGCAGAGGTGTTTGTATACACGTAGTTTACCTAAACCTCTAGCTGTCAGCGCTGTTCACTTATCTCTCCCTTATGGAAATAAAGAAATGTACTCGATGCTTTTTAGAATTATCCCTATCACTGTTGGCGTGTCTAGATCACCTACCGAAACTTATAATTGTTTTGCATGCAACCTTTCACAATGAATGGCATGCATGTATACCATAAGCACGGGGAATCTGATAATGACACCCTGTGTCAGGATGTCATTCTTTGCGGGAGTCCTCAATTCCACTTTTCTTCAGTTCCTGTACGGTCTAAGAGCAAAGCCCTATTTTAAATATACAGCCAATAATCTGAAAAGTATAAGATTTTGACTATAACGAACGTAACGATAGTTTTATGTATTGCAAGTATACACTGCCAGGTATGGGCGTATTACAACCACCTTCCCGTACAATATCTCCATCCCGTCTCCACAGACGCAGATGCCATGGTGCAGACACCACCTGTATATCCTGCTATCGCAACGCCCCTACACATTTCACATCGAGCCCCCCTTACCCCCTAGCCCAACTTCAGGCTCCCTATCTGCGAGTATCACCACCCCCGGGCCGGTTCGAATAGCATCCCCACAAAGATATCGACTTCAGTATGTAAATAGCCTCAGGATTTAACCTCTGTTAATTAGCGGTGCGAATCTCCAGCAAGGGCAACTATCTCGACCACCCACTGCCGGTACTGTACAATCCACAAAGAAATGTTTCTTCCAGTTTTATTAAGTCGTTAAATTCAACTGACGCACCATTATCATAAGCCCCGATTTTTAAAACATATACCATCCTTTCAAAGCCATAAGGGAGACCCGCAGGTGACTCTCAATCTCGCTCTAATCAACTTGCATGCAAATTACAGATAGGGACCCGGTGGGTGTGGTGATTCTGATAGTGTGTAAAACAGTTCTCAAAATTTACATGTTCATCCATTTAACCCTAATTATTTTCACACGGCCTTTACTCCGCAAGTGACCAATTGAAGGACTTGACGATAGTGGCACCCCCTCTTTGATGTGTCAGTGACAACAGAAAACACGTATACAGATCTCTGTTACTGATGAAGCAATAGATTGGTCTTGGCATGCTCTTACCCCAGCGTGCGCAGCTCTAAGATATACGACGTCGTGTCATATACACTGACAAGAAGTGATGAACGCTTCAAGATAGGGAGGATGTACACGTGTATATATAGAATCGCATTTCATCTTGTAATTCCCCCTGTATTCGACAACAAGAATATCTAAACCTAAATTTCGCTTATGCTCAATATCACTTGAAATAAAGTGTTTTAGTGCCGTGAGCGCTCATGTTCACGACAGAATGTGCGCGTAATTTTGTAAAAATGCCTTTTTTGAAGAAAGTATTCGTGTAGTAAAATTTTAGCCTGCATGAAACAGATACCCAGGGCGGCCATAAATTCTCACTGCACATTTTATTCAATCATGATCGCTTTTGCATATGAAATTCTCGTTAATTCTTTTAACCCTGCACTTG
Organism: Haliotis asinina; assembly: GCF_037392515.1. Taxonomy (NCBI): domain Eukaryota; kingdom Metazoa; phylum Mollusca; class Gastropoda; order Lepetellida; family Haliotidae; genus Haliotis; species Haliotis asinina. The sequence goes on from NC_090295.1 coordinate 25,278,408, forward strand.
AACATTTCTGATCACTTGGTGTGACTGCTTTCAGAACTATTTTACTGATCCGAACTGAGCCCGCGTCTGAAAATAGTTCCCTTGGGTGAGACCACCAGGGTAGTGTGAGGGGTGGAGGTCCCTCGTAACACTTGGGGCAGTTTGGTCTGCTTTGAAATAACAAATTTATTGGCACCCAAGACGGCGTGATCAATCGAAGAAAGACTAAGGACTATGTACGGTTGAGCAAAGAGGCGGAAACGCGGAGCAATAAATGTAGTTTGATGTGTGATTCATCCGCCACCTAGAGAACGTCAACCACTCTTGCAAGTCAAACTTTTAATTTTCATTGTCGTAAAAATATGTCGTAAAGTTTGACGGAGACGAAAATCTTTCTCATCTCTCAAACGCCTCTTTCGCCATGCACTCAGCCTATTTGATTTTAATCCCGTGAAAGAATAAAATGTTTTAGCCGGAAAATTCGATTCTGTGTAATAAACTACGCGTCAGGGAGAATTTATTCTCTAAACAAATGATCTGCATAACCAGCAATTGCTTCCAAAAATGTCCAACATTAAGGCTGAAATGTGTTTATACAACTTGAGACGTAGAAAATATGCAAAAGGATCGTCGGTTCATTTGTAATACAAAGTAGAACATTTTTAGTTTTCTTTGAATGGTTATATAAATAATTTGATACTTTCGTGACCAAAAATTTAATCGATATGAAAGTCGTGTCGTCTGGATGTCTAAAGCCAGGAGTACAAATGGGCGAAATTGCCCAAATTTCTTACCGAAGACCCACTTCAGAATGTAAGCCAACGTTTGTAACATAACTGATATCCATGTTCTTGGCGAGTCTCCCCAGGCAAAATTTACCTGATTAGGCTAAGATGTTGTCAGAACCAGTAAATTATGTCCTCATTAGTAAACAGGGAACATTGTCTGCTAGTTAAAATTGTCTTTATTAGTAAAGCAGGCACGTTATCACCGATACAGTAGAAAAACGATACAATTAACGTTTGCATAATTGGAGTCCTTAATAGAAGCACGAGTTACGGTCCTATCACTGAAATGACACATTCAATACATCTTAAAGTCGTTCTGATAACAGTGTGTTATAAATGGTAAGTTTACGTCATGTTTTTTTTCAGTATTTACACAAAATTCACCACTTTTTGGAGGCATACACAGCTCACCAGTACAAATATCCCCGTATCACCTTTGACGAATTGCGAAAATATGCGGAATGAAAGAAATTTGAAGTTTAACATTCATGCTGCATATTTGTAAGAGATTGTATATTTCACTTCCTGGATCAATGTCAAAAGCGTTTAAAAAACTAGGACACCTAGCGTCATGACGGTTTAACTGACAGCAGCCATTTGTTAGCATTCTGTGAAAATTTATCAAGCCTCGCCATCCAACATAGGGGCTGCGTTAATCTCGATGACATGTACGAGACATGACGAGATGACACGAGATGACACGAGGTCAGAAAAGTTAAGAATCTAGTGTACTCGCAGCAATCACAAATGTGTCTACCTCGTAGCTTGACGTGTATTTTCAGTATATTTAATCAAAGTGTATCGTGTTTTATCAGAACAAGTCGTTCACCTCAAACAGACACTTAAAAACTAAATCAGACATTTCTATGCTATTTTAAAACCCACTGCACTAAATGACACTTGAAAGTACAATGACGTTTCATTGAATATATTTCTCGCAAATTACCCTGTACCCGCCATGGATGGTGCACGTCATGAAATACATTTCATTATTCTTGACTGACGAATGTCATCTTTAATGTTAACACACATAATGAAAGGCGTCAACTATGCTTGTATGTTTCGTGGCGTGTGTCTAACGTTTCCCTGTTATCACACGTCTATTCTTTGCACCCAGACTCGAAGTAACATAGCTAGCTGTAGTCATCTGGCAGGATAATCAACGTTCACAAGTCATTAAAAGTCTCAAATGTTGGCCATGGTGTGGCGAGGCAATGGTTATACCATCTGAAATTCCTTTCTTCACGTTCTTGCTTGAAGTATCCTGAAGCGGGAAGGTCTGGAACGTCCAACTACATTTCTCGTTATGTCAATCAAAATCAACGTTTCTTTATAAGAGGAAAATTTGGTTTGAGGGACCGTCTCAAAAGTGATTTATCATTTTGTAAGTCACAGTATATATCATAACGTTAAAAGCGGTTGTTTCATCTCAGACGTTTTTCCATATGACCGTAGTGTTATTTTGAATCGGTTCCGGTAACTACATAAGCGACACTACGCCTATAAACATAATTAGATGAATACCAACTTCAAACCTTTTGTATATATTGACATGTACACCTGACACATTTGACCTTGACGTAAAATTGGGAAGGAATAGTGGCGATAGCACCGAACGTCAGTCTCCGCGAGTACTTACACATCCAGAATCCATTTCCACTGCTACAAAGCAAATATTCAAACTCTCCTCCAAAACTCAATTCAATATAAAGAATAAACAAAGCATATTCCACACGTGAAGAACACACCGACCACGCCGTCCGACATGGCAGGGTAACGTGGGACGTCAATCGGTGCTTAGTTTATATTATCGGGCAGCGTCTATGTCTATGGTCGCTATAAATAGGGTTCCATTATGCCTATAGACTGGCGCCAAAAGAAATTATTCTGGGATTTCAAGCGCATGTCACAAGCCTTTACAAACACCATTCCATGTACAAAGGTAACTTTGGTCTCCGTTATAGCTCGTGTGTATTTGGTAGCAGTGGAAGCGGGGTCTGCCTCACAGTCCCTTCACCATATTTATCTTCCCTCTTTGCAAGGTTACAGCCTTAAATAAAGCAAGTCTAGATTTCCTCAGGCTCTGAATCTCCGGTCTCCCTGGAGCTCCTTTTCAGTTCATATGGGTTTCTTACTGTCAAAGTTATATTTATTCAGAGACTAAACACTAGTCTAGGTCACTATTTGCAATGTTGGTTGGGATATCTACCATACAACCTCACTGTATCCTGCCCATCGTTATCTTCCTCTCTCCCACCGACAAACCCCAGTTTCAGGGCATTCACATAAGATAATATGTACAGTGTGGACGCATGTACATCTGTGTGTAATGTCAATATTACCTTACGTAAGAAATGTTAAATAGGAGTGTCGCTCTATCAAAGGGTTGACGGGTGTATTAACCTGTCTGCATACCTTGTTTAATCTTGAAGAGACATTTTAAAGAGTCCAGTAGCAATTGTTTAGCTTTCAATTTCCATTGGCAATAAACGGGCTAGACAGATTAATCAAATTAATAAATGTAGACTTGACGGTATCACATTTCGATAAGATAGCCTCCCGATATCCCGCATGTATTCACCGCTACCACTACTCGCGTCAGCTCGGATACAATGCCTGTCAAACACAGGTCAAAACTTAAGTCAATACAGTGTCAACGATCCCCTATAGTACAAATGATCTCTCTACGTATAAACTGACAACGCATGCCTTATCTAAACCGTGACGAAACTATCTTTCATTTGAGCATTCAGGTGAATTAAATTCTGCAAACCACGATGTGAGTAAGTCACTCAAAGAGTGCTTTCTTCCTTCACCCATGTCACCTTCTCGTCAGAGAGGAACTCAGGTATAAACCTACTAATTAATTCGTTGACTGATTTATTATTCCCATGGCATCGCGACTGTGTTCCTCGTTTCAGTTGCCTAGGTTAATGATGTTTTGGCCTGTTTCTGTCTTGAACGTGGGATACATTGTCTGTTTCTACCTACTCGGGATATATTGCTTGGGTGTTCCAGCACGTACCGACAAGCAACTATTCGAAACTGTAGACAGCTCTCGGTAAGAATTCCCACTACACTACACTCCGGCTCATCGTAAACATGTGTTTTTATGTTTGGGTGACAGTTTTACGGTGTTCGAAGGGCGGTCTGTGTATTGGAAATTCTGTCGGTTATTAGTGGCGATTAAATCTCGATTTCTGGAGAAAGAACTTCCGACTCATGTCCAATGTTCCATGAAGGGTGTAATATGTTTTTCTGAATGCAAATCTCTATTTAGCGAAGCACCGTTTACCATCGTCCTGTAGCATTTCATATGGCTTCGATGCTTCCCACATTCCGAAGTAAATTGTACAGCTTGCATGTGTCAGTTCTCATAAAATGTCATGAGTTGTTAAAAATAAGAAATACAATTTACATCCGAAAGCAAAACAAGAGAACTCATAAGAGAGAAATTTGGTTTGGCTATAGATACGTGCTGAATAGCATTCTGGAAATAACTCTTTGACTCCTGGAAAACTTTGGAACCATCATGTGAACGTTTTATGGTAGGTAATATGCATCAATATTTCATTACCAGTATTTAGCAGCTATAGCAATCATTCAACTTCGTACACGTACATTCGCCATGAGTGTTTCTTTTTCTTTGAAATCTTTCCACATTCCACTCAATGACACACAAAAGCCTTTGTCAAGTCAACCTTAGAGAGGTAATGTTTAAACTCTCTCCAAATCTACATACTTGCAAAACAGACGTGGTTTCTCAAACCATTACACTAAAGATTGGCGAGTCCGGAATGAATTCCTTTTCTTAAAAAAGATCTGGAGACGGATTAGCAAACGTGAAATAAATAAAACATCTACACAATGAATCTCAATGACAACTGTAGTGTAAACATTATCGGTGGCCGGGAAAATATTGTAAATACTGAAAGTAAAGACTGTTTGGATGTATATGAAGCATGTGAAAGGAGGGTCTTATTTCGGATCTAGATGGTGGGACGTATCCCCCAGTCCGAGCGGTGTGTCGAGACGGTGCTATGAAATTAAACAGTACATGTAAACACAATAATAGTTCCACCATCCCAGTCGTCATCGAAGGCCACGCCAAGATTCCATTATGCTGTCAGGCAGAATCTTACGTTACTACGTATCAAGGAATTTGAAAGTGATGAACCCGTTATACAAACAATGTGGCATTAGTAATGCATGATAACGATTCCTCCGTGACATCATGACTGGTTGCTAGGTAACGATATGACGTAATTTGACGATAATTACTGATTGGTTCCACCTGTTATTGTTAACCAATCGCCTCAATGACTTTCATAACCGTGGGCCAACATCGTAAAACTGCCTCTCGAACTCTAATTACGCGCAATTAGACCCAGGTAGCTAGAAGCCCTTTGTCTGCGGGTCATATTCCGGAGTACTATAAAGAATCACCGCTCGTAAATTATGTCACTGATGGCAATAATAGCTATGTTTTCAGCCGTGTACATGATGTTTTGCACGGTTGTTAATTTCTTCGAATCTGTTGTTAGAGGACCACATACTTGGGACACGGTAATAAACAATCACAAGCTCGCGATGAGTTAGTGTCACCAACGATTCAACGGCCGTGTATTCGTCGAGGTTTGGCGTTTATAGCTGGTTATGATTCATATTATTTGGCAAGAATCGAATTTTTACACTTTTATGGCTTGAACGAAAAATAGCATCTTTAAGAAAGTCGTCTCTGTTGCCACAACAAAGAGATTGCATACAAACAGTATCGATGCTCACTGCATGCTCGTGCAACGTTCATTCTAAATTTAAATCCTATGCACAAGCTCCTTGTACAAGTTGACCTATCCGATGAAAGAAATCTAATCGAACATGCCACTCCACTTAAAGATTGAAGAAAACATGAGATAAATGCAGCTCATTACTGCACAGATAGTGTTTGTATCAGTCCGACAATTACTTTATCTTTCATGCCAATTGGTGACAGTTTTATTATTTGGCTGAGAGAGCGACCAATTTCTCGACAATTAAACACGGTCTGTTCGTTTGCCATAGGTCTCTCGGGTCAAGTTTCGCACCTTTACGATTATGATAAAGGGATTTGTTCAACTTTTGTAGATGTCATGAGTAATGATGTCTGCTGTATATTTTGTTTACATTTCATCCATTCATCCTACCGAGAGTAGATGCGGGAAGTTAAGACGTCGTTACTTTTAAATTTGACACGTGTCATTCTCAGTGATTATTAAGTTTACGATGCACATGTGAAATCAACATTTGACAAGCGATAGTTGTGGATATCAGCTCAATGTAAGCAACAGCTCTTGTAAACAGTTGTGTTTGTGGGCACATCTGTTACATAAGACAGTGGACATCTGCGGCTGGAAGATGGACATCACAGTGACACTTCCTGCCAATCAAAAATTGCGCACGTGCAATGTACAACTCCCACGTGTTACGTACCAGATGTTTCTCACATGTCACTTAAACGTGATTATTAAGTTAACATGATAGTGACATTATCAGTTTTTAAATTACACGGAAATTTAAACATTACATAGACTGACACGAAATAATTAGGAAACAAGAAATCATTACATTTGTAAACCAATGGAAACTTTACAAAAACGATCATATATTTACAAATAACCAAATAAAAGAATTATGTTGCCTGCTGTCTCAACGGCATTTCTGGCATGAAGTGTGACTCAGTGAAATCAAATTATGTTATAAATCTGAAAATAGAAATAAACCTAATTTACTCGCATAATGTTTATAACATACTTTCAGTATAATTTGGCTTCCGCGGATGATAGTGTAGTACACATTCCCGAATTAATCATGCAACGAAAATGACAAGTTGTCAGTCTTTGGGAGAATAGTAGCGGCTGTCATTAACCAACGCGTGTGCGGTCCCAGGGACCCACAGTCCCATATCGTAGACTGTATCGAATTCCTCGAGTCATTTTCGTCCTTTCTGATAGCTCTGGGGTAAACCCCATAAAAAGGATGAACGTACAAATTTGACAGCGATGCTATTTCGACTTTACGACTTTCGCGAAAGGTGTAATCAATGGTATCGCCCGTAAAGCCAAATGGCCACACAGATTTCAACTTAGACGTTTCATGCATTTCATGGCTGGACTGGTTCCAGGGACAATAATTCTTCGTCTGGGGTGTAAAATAAAGACAGGGACATATACCTAATGAGATGGCCTCTTGGAAAGGGAGGCAAAATGGTCGTCAATATTTATCGTTTCTCTTTCTCATGTTGACAAGGAATGTTATTGGCGACCGCCTTGTCGCCATTGTACTTAGTCTCAGTTAGAAATCTTTTGTCTGCCAAACGTGAAACGAAATGATTACAGAAATTTAGGAAAGAATGACAGAATTAGGAAAGGAGAACAGCTCTGTTACCTTTAATAATGTATGTTATGTCAGAAAAGCGGGCAATAGATATTTCTGGTCATGAATTGCATCAATATGTATATCTATGATGGTTTCACATGATGATATTTTCATCACATCGTGTTCTTGGTTACTTATGATCTGCTTTCTTGTTCCAGGCAATAGAAGACTTCATGAAAGTAGAGTGCAAGTGCCATGGAGTATCCGGATCCTGTGAAACCAAAACGTGCTGGAAAGCGATGCCATCTTTCCGCGAAGTAGGCCGTATTTTGAAGGAGAAGTTCGACGGTGCCACAGAGGTTCGCCATATGGTGACCGGGACAAGGGGTGACCTCGTGCCCCTGAACGACCAGTTCAAGCCACACACAGAAGCGGATCTCGTGTACATGGCCGGGTCTCCGGATTTTTGTGAGCCTGACAAAAGGACTGGGTCACTTGGAACCCACGGGCGAATATGCAACAAGACCTCAAAAGCAATAGACGGTTGTGAGCTGATGTGCTGTGGGCGAGGTTATACCACCATTAAAAAGACCATTGTTGAACGGTGCATGTGCAAATTTCATTGGTGCTGTTATGTGAAATGTAAAAAATGTGAGCGAGATGTGGACGTGCACATATGTAACTGAACTGAAGGTCAGAAGCGCCGTTAGGGTCAAGGTCAACAATGACTTCAAGGTCAAGATCAACAATCACATCAAGGTCAAGGTCTCCAATGACACGAAGGTCAAGGTAGATTTGGACACCTCAAGATACCTACAGACATATTGAGAGCAATAATATCATACTTCTGCTCGACAAACTGAAATGGACAGTTATATCTGGCGGTTGTGTTGTTGATGCAACCGGTATAGTACAACGACTTGCAATGAGGTAGCAATTACCGTGTACCAGTTCTCAAGCCTGGAAACTGAACCACACAGCACAAGACTGACAAGAAGTCACCTTGTATTGGACGTCAATATCTAGAATGACAAATAGCTGTGTTTGCTCCGGCAGTAATATTTTTCGCTGTCTGGGAAAGATGCACGTGCATTGATGGACGTAATACATACGCATGAACCCTATGTTGGATTCAAAGACATTGGAAAGTAAGCCATTGCCCGACGTTTGTACAAAGTTGCAATATGATATGTAAATTAGACATCATGCTTTATTTATTTATGAAAATTGTTGTATGTATATTTTAGAGATTTAGGCAACCCACAGGTGTCGTGTTGAACACTGTAATAGAATGCTCATTCACCCAAGCGTATAAACTTGAATGGAATTTAACCACATGAAGATATGAGAGTGTAGATAACGACCGGGCTGGTGCAAATGTCTTTAGAATGTTCCTCACTATGTGTTTGTGGCTGGAAGCATGATTGAAGCCAAATCCCTCTCTCGCCGAGATAACCCTAGAAGCACATCCATCCATCAATCACGTATCTTCGGGGTAACTCCAAGTAAGCTTCATCCTTCACCCCTGTCTAAAATATACTGCCCATCCTACTGTACCCGCGACCCCATCTCGCCCCTCACAACAGCCCCACCTAACGCTGGTAAAATATACTGCCCATCCTACTGTACCCGCGACCCCACCCCATTCCTCACAACAGTCCCACCTAACCCGTATAAAATATACTGCCCATCCTATTGTACCGGCGGCCCCACCTGACCCCTCACAACAGCCCCACCTAACCCTGGTAAAATATACTGCCCACCCTATTGTACCGGCGGCCCCACCCCACCCCTCACAACAACCCCACCTAACCCATGTCTAATAACTTTCCAACACCTAACTTGAAATCGTACATAAATATCTACATCTATGTTACTGATACCCGGCGTTCTACTTCGCCATGACAATATTTTAACACAATCTGAACATCCCCGTCCCATCCTATTGATCATTATCTGGCGATCTATAGAATTCCCTCTGTGCTGAAATCCTATTAATTATAAACATTGTTCAATAATGAACTTGGTGTAGATATCATTTTATGACCTCAAATGTGATATCAGTTTCATAGCACGTGATCTTTATGTGTTTGACCAAGATGAAGTGTTTGACGTGCATCCTAATCACTCATCATATAGCTACAATTTCTAGTTTGTATTTAGGATACAATCGGGTATGTGTTTTTATTGACAAATAGTGCTTCGTATTTATGTGTCAACTCCACGTCATTTTGTACATTCTCATGTGTTGTCCATTTCTAGTATTAAATATACATCCAGAATTTACAACATGCTACGTGAACATGGCCGATCATGTCAATAAATACATCGATTTTCGCATTTATAGTAATTCCAATCATAACGCGAAAGGAAAGGATCAATGTACTTATGACAACATGCAAATTATTTCAAAATTTGTAAACAACAGCAGTGTTTCAACACAGTGGAGTGTGTTAAGTAGTGGTGTACATAATAGTATATATCAGTTACAGCTGTGTACATATGTATGTAAGTATAGACTATAGAAGGGGAATCGAAATTCTATGTAAAATATATGTAAAATGCGAAGATTTTATAAAGCTATAAAAAGCTATTTATGTGTCTGTGTTTGATTGTTCCAACAACCTGACAACCTGATGACGTATATCCGTCAACACGTCCTTATGGTGGACAGATGTTAGGTGATATCATGACTGATATAAAACTACTTGTCACTCAAACTGTGGTTTTCTACCAGTCATCATACAGTTGATGCAAGTAGTGATTTTGTTATGGAATTTTATTGCTAGAGTCACATACACGAACCATAAGTCGACAGTCAAGTAGAAATGTCATAGTAACGTTGTCTTTGACAGTGTAGTTGTCTATGACGCTAGTGTTGTGTGTGATAGCAGAAGTGTCTGTGACAGTAGAGTTGTCTTTAGCAATGTAGTTGTCTGTGACAGTGGAGTTGGCCGTGACAGTAGAATTGTCTATGATGGAGAGATGTCTGTGACTTTACAGTTACCTGTGATGGCAGATTTATTTGTGGCAGTGCCGTTGTCTGAGACAAAAGAATTGTCTGCAACACAAGAGTTGTGTGTGATAGTAGAAGTGTCTGTGATAGTAGAGTTCTCTGTGATAGATTAAGTGCCTGTGGCCGTAGAATTGTCTGTGACAGTACAGTTGAGTTGCCTGAGACAGTTGAGTTGTCTGTGACAGTAGAAGTGTCTAGCTGTGACAATACAGTTGTCTGTGACAGTACAGTTGTCTGTAGACTAACAGCTAGTCTCTGAAATGAACATATTTTACTGAAAAAAAACGTTCATAGTGAAAAACAAAAATAATATAATGAAATGGAGCCCTGAGACTTTCTTCATTTTCCATTTTCTAGACTTGCGTGGGCTTTCTTGGATATATATACTTCAGGGTCTGTACGACAGCCTAAGTTGTCTGAGGCAGTAGAGTTATCTGTGAAAGTTGAAGTGACTGTGATACAAGAGTTGTCTGTGACAGTAGAAGTGTCTGTGACAGTAGAAGTGTCTATGACAGCAGAAGTGTCTGTGGCGGTACCGTTGTACAGTGGACATATTTGTGACAGCATTGTTGTGTTTGAAATCTGATAGTGCGTGACAGTCGCCATGATATCTTTCGCCAAAACAGCCCCATAAAACAAGTCGAGAAGATGAACTGCGACATGCCGCATGTCGGAGATGATTCCGTAACAAACATGTGAAGCACGTGAGTTACGGTTGTGTAGGTTTATGAAGGTAGGCACTGTGACCCGAGGCAGTGCATGAGGGTCGTCCACAGAGACACACAGAAAAGATTTAGAAGAAGGAATATGTTTCGTATCTATGTTCGTTAGTTTAGTAACAACAGCAATCAACTGCTTGTCTCGTGATGACACAAGTCCCTGATTAGATTCTTACTATGCCTTCATTCGATACTATAATCTGTTATCAGAAGTGTTAAAATTGGAGTACATCCTAATTAGATAAACAAACAAGTGGCACCTATAATTCAGTTAGCCTTAATTACAATACTGCTGCCTTTGATTCATACCGCAGAATGTGTGTAAACAAGTGGCGACAGTCACAGTTCAGATACTTGTCCCAGAAAGGTAGGTGCATATCGACGTTACGCTCAAATATCGAGATTAAAGGGTAATTTTGCTTGTCGGGGCAATGAAATCTTATGGAGAGGTCCGAAATGTCGAGACATCTGTATCGAGTTAAAAGGGTTCAAATAATGATAAATAATGAAGAATTTTGCCGGGACCGAGGAATCACATGGAGACAATCGAGATTTCGACGTGTCAATTGTTCGTGATAGCAGAAGTGTTCGAACGGTGTTCGACTGTATGTATACTTCCTACCAAACAGGTCACGACAAAAAAACCCAAATATTTCTCGTACTGAAAATACAGGAAACGCCATGCTATGCACGTAATGTAAGTGCAGCACACACGGCCATTAATGATATATCAATGTATATGCATATATGTCAAGTCAAACTGTATTGTAATTATTCCCTTGAGAATAAGCATAGGCCATGTGTGTGTGTCACATTAATGACCCCACCCTAATTGTTGACATGTCACCACATAGCTCGCAGCTCTTTATCTCGGTTAAACCCACAGAAGGCCAGGAGAGGCATTATTTTATAAACAAAACCATGACGCTGATATCTCACTTAAAATGATACATGACCTGATCTTACCATGCAATTTACTGTTGTTCTTGCCATGAGAGGTATTAAACGTACAATACATTTTACTCCACGCTTTCTAAAATGCTAATTTTCAGATTTGATTTTATGGTTGTGAATATAAAAGACCATCATAACAGCTACATGTTAGCCATGTGTGAAGTAATTGCGCTGTCAATCACATCCAGTTCGGGATCAGAGGTCACCAAAATCGGGTCGATAGTCTGTCAAGGGGAATTACCAGGGCATGTGACAAGGTGCTACTTACCAAAAGACTAGTTCGGTGTTTGCGACCCTTTCGCGACACTGCGCATTAATCAAAATTTTATCGTGTCAAAGGGCTTCAACTCATGGCACCTGTTCTTCAATTTGGAGAAATTGCATGGATATTATATCATATTTGGAGCATCGCGAAAACATAAAAGGCTTAAAATGTTAAAAGGTTTTACATGTTGTTGAACTTGGGGTGTGTACATGTGAAACTGTGGCAGTACATGATAATGGCTTGGCAGTTTTTCAACGTGAAGTCACGCAGATGTCAGTGCTGTTGTCGTCATGGTTGTGTATATATAGTAGCAACAGTGTTTGAAACAGTGGTTGTAGGATAATAGTTTTTAATAATGTCGTTGCGACATTTACGGTAGACTTTGTGCTAGCAGTAGCTGTTGGTAAGTCGTAGAGAGGTGTTTCATATTGGACTGGGAAAATGTACATGCATAAGTTGTACCGGTTATATTGTTTAAGATGTATACTGATACAAACAATAGCGATGACGATGATAAAGAAACAGAAGACGATAGTAAAACGTAGCGATTTGAATGGTAGTTATCAGGTAAGAAGTATCATACTTAGTTGTAATAGAATCAGTGGATGCAAGGACCGTCAGGGGGACTGTTAGACTAGCTCTAAGATCATAATTGATAGTTTAAATGACCATTTCTACAAAATGTATAAACATTCCTCCAACAGACTGGCGTTCTGCGCCAATCTAGACTTGTATCCATAACGGATAGAATTACTGTGCATCCTCTGGCACATTCAGTACAGCTTTGGAGTAGGGCTAGAGGACTGGCTTCTCGGCCAAATAATACCCACACATAACAATGGAGAGTATCCATGGGATCGTACACAGGAAAGATGCAAACAAGAATAGTCAGATAGGTACCTCTTCTAACTGTTTACAAACAAACATGGCGATCAAATCATAATTCACTAACAATGCTGCGATAATAAAAGTTAGCAGCTTCAAAACTACAGTCAAGTGGCAGGCCGTTTCACTGCTTTAAAGGGAGAAAACAAGACAAAGAGAGAAACGTTTCGTGACGACCTTTAAATAATCGAGACAAACCGGTTGGTCAATATTACGAGCAACGTCCCACTCATGTCACTATGCTGTCACCACTCAGTCCATCACGTGTTTGCCATGGACCTGCCCATCAATGTGTATTGAGTGATCAGCTGTATACGTCATGGAACGTCTGTAAAAGCTGTAGTATTTCCCTGCTGCCCAGCCGTATAAGCAGCACTTAATGTGCGCGAGCAACAGTTTTAATACTTCGGCGTCGGTTTCAGTAGTAATACTTAGCTTCAGCTATGGTAGCACGGTTGGATGGCCGAGGGGTTCAGGTGTTCACTCGTCACGTTGAAGACCCCAGGTTCGATTCGCCACATCGGTACAATGCATGAAGTCAAATTCCGGTATCCCCCATTGCTTGGATATTGTTACATGCGGCGTAACACTTAACTCACTCACTCATTCACTCAGCTGTAGTAGCTGTAGTAGGTATGGTATAAACATTGCTATTTAATATACTGTAACATCAAATGAAAGTGCGACGATAGAAATATGTTAGGACACTTGTACGGCGCAATATTTTACTGCGTTTATGAAATTAAGAAGTTTAAGCCCCTAAAGTCCAAAGCCTTGTGGGATACTGTCGCCCATGCTGCCCTCAATTAACGTTCAGCTTGATTAAAGGGAAACGAATCTTTCTACAATCTGACCACTCATGTGTTGGTAATTTGTACACATACGATGCCTTGAAAATGCAGATAAAGCAGTAACGTGTTTCCTGTTTAGGTTTCTATTGTTTGCTTCTATGTTTTTATTCTTGACAAAAGGAATGACATGCATTTGCAAGAATGTAATTTCAACCTGTATTTGGCGGCAGTTTGTCAGACATTGTCGATTATCTAGAAGCATACCAAACATGGTATTTCCATATGTCACATGGTCATGCACTTAACATCAACAAAAGTCAGCCAGGATCAATGCATATACAATCACGTATGAATGTACATCATATGTGCAGGCAATGCTTTTGTGCAATTAAATTCTCTTCTGTTTTTCCATCCAAATTATGCAGTGCCCAATAATCGAAATGAACTATAAATTTCATCTCACATAAGCAGAAAGCACAAGCACCACAAGTATCACAAATATCAGATTCACGTCTTGAAGCGAATAACACTCAGAGGAATTCTGATGAAGGACAAAAAATGTATGTCTTCACAAACAAAAAACAAGGGAAATCAATCATGAATAAGGCAAAAAAAGCGATTGCAGCAAGACAATACTAATGAGTACCGCATTATAGTTAAACCTTAAAATGTACCCTTACAGTTGCTATGAGGAAGTCGATCCAGTTAGCTTGCGTAAATTGTAACATCATATTACCGAATATTTACAGAATTCAAGCCAGTACTTGACCGTATTTGTTACCGCAACAATTGACGGTGTATCATTGATACAACCGTACATATGTAGTTGGTGTACACGACCAGCGGTGTGAAGAGTTCGGTCTGGGTTTCATCAGGTACCGGGATAGCCATGGTAGCTGTGCTGGAGAGTGTGTGGGTTTGTCTGCCTGTTTAAGAGTTCAACAGTTTGTGGTTAACGTGTGGTTCCCTGGCTGAATTGCGTGTTAATTCCATCTTTCATTATCCTGGAATGGCCACAGACTGTGGTGAGTGCGAGTTACCCCGACGTTAGGATATGACCACCCACCAGCGAGCGACGTTCGATCCTAGAAGACTATCCACTACAAAAGGACTACCCAACACAAGACTATCCAACAAAAGACCAACCAGTACAAAATTACCCAACACAAGACTACTCAACACAAGACAATCCAAGACTACCAAAGATAAAACGCTGTAGACAGCTAACGTACGGACATTCTGCTTAATATCGAATTGTCTTTGTTGTTCTCGTTGGGAGACTGTTTTGGTACGTCAGTCATAATGGTAACGTATCAATATCAATGTCAATAGAGAGAGTCAGCTACACAAGCACAACCTCCCTACCTAATTATCTCAATTGCTGGCAATGATTCATTTCAGATGAAAGCAGTGAGGTTGACTATCTTGCACCGACTCCCGGGTCAAGCATGCAGCCCAACCGCTGACGGCAAACGCCATTGTTTCCATGCGATTCATATTAATTTTCCCTCTCGACTTAATTGTTCAGATACTGTTTCCTTTAAGAAGAAGATAAGTCTGTGATGTGTGACACAAACCGGATATAGGAAACCGTAGATGCTTTCTAATACACATTCGTTTTATTTCTTAGGCAGCATTAAAAAACCCTGGAACATGCAGCAGTCTGCGGCTGTGCTACAACACGGATGTGTGTCAGAGATGGGTCCACGTTTCCGCAGGGACGATAGCGAGGAGGTAACATCGTGACATGGGCTGGTCCATTTCTCGGCAGGAGGGGTGTCCAGTGACTGAAATAATGAAGACTTCTTTTTGAAACCTGCAGAAGCATGTGCCTTTCACCTACATCCAAAACACAAATGCATTTCAGATCATACAGTCTTCAATGTATGGTGAACAATATGCGGACATGTCTTTATATCATATGTAGGTATATACATGATTGAGTTTTAATCATTTTATCAAGTGCCGCTTAGAAGGAACGTTAAAATATGTGTAGTCAAACTCCCCACAGAAGACAAATACGACCATTCCAGTACATCGGGGGAATGTAGCCGGTTTCATGTACGAGATAGTGCATTGAAATGGCTGTCGAAGTTCCAGGAGGGGTGTGTTGGTTTCGACTTTGTGTAACAGGAGAAATATAGCACATGTCGGGGACCAAGATAAGTGCTACAAAATTGATAGATTAGCAAATTATCAGTGTTGCTCTAAAGCGGAAACCCTATGTGGGCCTTACGTAATTACTCAGGCCATATACAAAGCGCATGCGCGAATTCTGTGAAGATATCTGTGGTGAATACAATTATCTGTAGCCGATTGTAGAAGAGCAGAATCAGAATCCAGCGCACGCTTTCATAATCCTCATCGTATTTACTTTACGTACATCACTGCAACACAGGTACAGGTGGGAATCACGCAATGGTAATACAGCCGTGTCCAATTAGTTACAGTTCAGCGACATACATTATTTACTAATAAATGTTCTGTCTGTTGAGTCTAAACAAAGGACCATCGGCAATATCAGACCAGAATAGAGCATTACCGCTGGAACTTTTGAGTGACACATATTTACATGAGACAATGCTTTAAAATGAAGATAGTATTCAATATGAAACATCCCCTTTATAACTACCTATGATAGTCGACTTTTGTGCTGAGACAAATTTTTACGTTATTAACTTGTGATTTGTTTTATAAATGAGAAATTTGAATCAAACGGTCGAACACTTAACAGTCAATGTGCTGAGATTTTCAAGAGGACAGCATCAACAAGAATCTGTAGGCGTTTGAGAATGTGAGTGAGTGATTATGATCTTAAGCCGCTTTTGGCAATATTCCAGCAATATCATGACGGAGGAGGCCAGAGATCGACCTCACATGATCGGACGTTTTACCCACTGGGCTACCCCACCAGATGTCTGAGATAGTGATCTCTGATATACGATGTGTTACATTTGGACACTTTCTAACAGACAGTGAGCATCCATAGATTCGACCCTTTCATACTCTGCAGACCGGCATACAAAGTTTGTGATCTAGTACGTTTCTGTCAGACCTACATTTTTTGTGACAGACGCGAGAGTATGGTTTCGAATCCCGAGTGGGACTCCCCCAAAACAAGTGACTAGAACCTGTCCTTTATCAAGAAAGTGTAATCCCACATACAAGAGGTTTGACTTTGAGAGCTGTTCAGCGGCTAGTAGTATAGAACAGCAAATCGTGGCCGATGTAAGAAACCAGCAATGTCGTCCCGGTAGTTGGAGCTAGATTCCGGTATGTATTGCGCAACGTCTGGAACTAGTACTCATTGACTTCCCTATTGGCAAGATTCTTCAAACCGAAAATAAGGACAGTAATTTGGACATTTTACAAACGTTTCAAAGATAAACAGTGTCTGTTACTTCTGTCGACTATAAATATAGACTACAGAGAGGATAAGACGTACAGGTAGAGTTGTATATAAATCAGGTATTTTTAAGATGTTAATTACAGACTATTAACAGATATAATAATGTCACTTCATTGATGCTAATTCCGTATGCTTATACCATGTCTACCGCCCTCACGTAAAAACCTGTTAAAAGAGGAATGGAGCCCTGTCTACAGACGGAGCATAGCTGAGGTAACACCTGTGCCTGAAAAACTGACATATCATCTCGCCATCTTGTCGATCTCGTGCGAGATAACGAGAAGACGTCAGTATCAGTGTATCAGCGTAGAAAACAGACATTATATACTGTTTACTCTCCGCAGAACAAGTTTACGTCCTTCGGGCGCGGAGAGTATGTTGTGAATAGTCTACTCTCAAAGCAAAGTGTTTGATATAGTAACAATGACAATTTTCGGAAAGATGGTAAGCGCACCGATACGATCACGTTTCAGTGCCTCATAAAATGAGGTCTTAAAATGATGGAGGTACTTACAATGATCTTTTAAGAATGCACTGACAGATTTTACTGTCATGCAGTAGGTATATGTAATATCAAGAATTCTGCAATGTGGTATGTTGTCAGGCCCTCGTCAACCGTCAAAAACACACTAACCGTAAATCACATACTGAATAACGCAATATGTCTGTGATGAACCTGCAGGAAAGCAATAAAGAGTTTCAAATGAAATGTAGCCAAGTTAAAAAATATATAACCAACTGTAGTTGTGAGATGTATCGTGGGTGTAACGAACCACAGGTAATGCTAAGCTACAAAACATCCTGTTTGCAGATACAAATTCCACAGCTTCCAATAAAAGATGTCTACCTTATCAAGCAGACAATTTTATTGTTTCTATCGTCTGGGAAAAGGGAGTTAAGTCAACACTTTCTAACAACACCCGTCTTTAATGTTAGGAGTTGCCAGGGGGGTTGGCAGGGTTCAAGTTCATCAGCCTGCCTGTTGACTAATTGGAAGTAGGGATGAATATGTGCAAGTACACAACACCTGGACGAGAACACAACACCTTCCTGCTTTCATCAGCCGGTTCAAGGTCTTCTCAATAGACATGTTCCCCAATGAAGGAGCGAATGAGTTTTGGTTTGAGCCGTTTTTAAGCAACATTCTAGCAACATCACAACGAGAATCAACACGTTGTACTCTCGACAAGAATCGAAACAGGGATTTCTTGCTTGAAGAGCGAATGTTTTAGCCACCAGGCTACCCCCTGCCTATGCATTTGGTCTGGAAATGTTCTCTTTATACTTTGGTTTATCAGATTATTATTGTCGACACTTATTGGCCTTGGAATTACTTTATGGGATGATTTGACTCAGCGTCAACAGAATATACCCCTAATACACGTGCAGCGTTTTCATGGAAAATTCTGAAAGAGTGTAAGCAAACTATACCTAGGCACACCATCAAACAAATCTGCTAACTGCTATATCAATTCCGTTACGTCAGAGCGACATCACACAATAGAGTGAGCGCATTTCTCAAGGTTATTTGAGAGCCCTGTAAAACATTCCCACACAGGCTGATAATGTCTTCCAAACATCCAATGAATGAGGTGCGAGTTTACGTGTACATAGCATTTGTTGTACATATAGAGAGACAAAGATATATATATCAGACGTGGCATATCGACGATATAGCCTTGGATACTTCATTGGGCTGACTCCTTTGCTTCACACATACCTACATCCGGTAATCACCATGGTACACAGTCGTGACAAACGATCACAACTAGTTTAACTTTTACAGTTATATCTCCATGTTACAAATCGACTACTATTTATGGTTGGCTTCGCATAGTCAGATATTCCTCTCTATGTATGTTTAAAAGACTAGTCACAGTCTATCCTGAAGTCTTATCAAGCATCTTGCCTCCCTCTCTATGTGCTACTGATGGGCTCATGGAGATGAGGCGCTGACAGAAGTGGATCTATGTGTTGTGTGAGCTAACAAAGCCCGCAGCAGATAGTGATGTACGGCAGGGAGACCGTCTCTCTCCGGCCTTCTTTACTAAATGGCAGGAGGAATTCTCAGCGGCAGAAACAACCAAAATATTCAGTTGGGCACGTTTTCTGTTGCACACCTGCGGGTTGGGAAGGTTTGGGCTTGGCCTGTGGCCCTAGGGGCTATTTTGCAACAAGGTAGCTACGGCTCCAGCCTTTACTGTTGGGTGTTCATGCCACAAAGGCTGGAACAATTACAAACGCTTGTCTTGCAATGATGAAGTCTGTGGTGGATCGTGAAAACAAGTCAAAAGGCTGTGTTGAATTAACCGTAGAATGGGTACAAAGAAGGGTTATAATGAGTGTAACAGTGAATAAGAAAAATATCTTGTCTCATCTGATATTCTTTGATGTAAATGCAGGTTTGTGTCAGAAGTAAACCAGTGCAAATATTTGTGAAATGTGCACGCCGAAAAACAGCTTCCTCCTCTAGAAGACGCGACAAAATCCTGTTATGATGCACACAGACCAACATGTACAGACGAATAAATTGTCCCATCATTTTATGGCAATAAAAGTAGCATAAAGTTATTATTTAAACATCACTGAAACCCGGACCATTAAAAAGGGCAATAACAGCCTGACACGTGATCTCATCACAAAACTTATAACATATATATGCATATAATTGCCCATCACACCAAGTACATGTGAGAGCTGAAACTCGTCTCATCTGCAAGCAATGCAGCGACAAGCAGCCCCAGGAACAAGTCAAAATGTGTTTTTCCTTCAGGAAACCTAAATAATTCCGAATCGTTGAAACTCATTCACAGTCCATTTCCATATAAACACAAAGAATGTAGGTACTTGGGAAGCGGCTCAGCTTCTCTGTAGCCAAGTGGGCTGTTGGCAGATCAAGGTATTGAACATAAACATTGTCATGCCGCTGTTGCTATATAAATCATTTAAACGACTGGTTGTGAGGAAGGATTTAACACTGCAGTGGAAAGCGGCACACGGTGAATATAGATGCACAGCGCCAGACGGGCTGGAAAGGCCGCTGAAAATATTCTTTTCAAATGCACCCGACAGTAATTCATTATGATATCAAAGAAGCACACTTCCAACTAAGCCGGTTGATATGATAAAAATACAAATCTACTTCAACTGTTTCTTTTGATGCCTGGATGGTTGGTAGCCTAGCAGTTATAATGTGTTCCCAGGGAGAGCCACGTCATCGTGCTTCACATTGTGTCCGGATTAATAAACTCGGGTTCCATATCAGCATTAAACAAAATGTAGTTGTCAAATGAACATCATGCCATGACTCTAGGATAACATACGAGAAGACATAGACTGGAGCGTAAACAGGAATCTACCTCCTTGAAGTCTGAGACACTCTTCTCCCCTACAGAGCTGTATTAGAACAGATAAGGTACTGTTGCTCACCAGCAATGTTCGAAGTGGCCTGACAATCCAATGTTCGGTCTCAGAAAGGCGGGTATTGAAGTCAGTCTTGATTCTTGAGTCCATTTAAGGTGGTCAGTTTCTCAGTCCGAGTGTTTATGTGACGAATATATTGTAATCTTTGCCAGAACTTGATATATTTTCTTCTCGATTTTGAAACTAAATAAATAAATGTTTGGCTTGGTGTATTTGGGTAACTTAGTTGGCGTAATGGGGTTCATTACCTCAGTGTGTGAAGCCTCAGCCCTATGTATTCGACTGTTAAATCATTTAACGTCAAAATGAGATTTTGTATAATGCATACTCTCCTATTCAATGCCGACCCCCAGCCGATTCACAAAAAAAGCGTTTTGACGTTATGGACAGACAATTTGCGTTGGTTCTCTTATAACAGAAAGCATGTGTTTTACATATTAGGCAAGTGACCATGTTCATTATTGTTTCTGTTTATCTAGTAGTGAAAGGGATGAGATGACCGTATGCTTGTTGCTCACGGGCAGCTTGGGTTGAGTGCACACTGATCCCCCTGAAACCACGGGTAATAATGACAACGTAGCACCTTACTTATTGAAGTTGGCACAATATAACTTCACTCATTGCTATATTATAATATAGTAATATGAAAAAAAAAGTATTCATCTCACCAAACATTTTGTGACAAAAGGATGACTAAAACTTTCAACAGTTGACTTTCTATTTATTCGTGCCATATACCAGCATCTCCACCCTTTGATGTGTGCATTTCAAAGCTTTTGACGTACAATCGAGCAAGCTTCTCATACGGAAATGTAAAAGAGCGCCATACACCGCCTGCTTAAAGTTCTTTGATGAGGGTTACAACATTCAATGCTTTTAGAGGAGCTCTCAAGGCTGTTTATGGAAGACATGTGGATGATATTTTCAAATTCGACCCATATGGGACAAAACTGATATCCGATTCTGTTCCCTACCCTCACTTTTACCAAGCATCGCCATGCTCATGTGAACAGTTACAGTTAACTAGCCTTTGCGTGTGTTTGTTACACGGTGGAGCAAAACATGCTCTCATTTTAGCGATCGTCTGATGTAATCAGTTTTTATCGTGATTCATAGACGCATGCTTATGCTAAGGTCGAAATTTCGCAATGGCTTAAGATACTTCTCATAATAAATGAAAAAAACCCTTTTTATTGTGTTGAAACAGTTTAAGTTTCCAGCATACCAAAAAGAGCTAACCATCTACTTGAAAAAATAATCTTGTCGAAAACATGTGTTCTTATTGATATTGCAGCTGTCCGTCTTTCTGTGCAAGTTTTCATAATTCGCGGAATATTGTATTTTCAAATGATTATTACGAGACCTTAAGCTGTACTGAATACGCTGTTGTAGTTAACAAGTATCAAACAATAAATACAAGTGTGTTTTATTTCATTTCGATAAGCATCCTCGCCATTGGTTCTGAAACTAAGCGTTTCAAGGATTCCGGAAGGTTTGGTTTGAAGTCCATTCAGGCGCTAATGTTTTACTAAGAAAAATAACTGGAAAGACATTTATTTCCCAAAGTTTGCTGAAGTTAGACTGAGGCCGGAAAAAAGAACGTCTCAATTTGTGAGTTGAAAACAGACAATAACATGTGGTCTCGTTCATTCTCGCGTGAGAATGTGAGACTTCCCTTGATAGATAAATGCCTGACACGTGAGCGCGGACAAAGTCTCCCCCTTCTTCGCTCTAAACATCTCAAAACGAAAAACATTTTTTCTCTGGCTTTCTGAAAAGTGCTCCGGTTAAGTTTAGATGTTTCCAAGAAAAACACCCGGCTCATGACGGTGCTTCCAAACCGCTATTCAGCAGAGTATAAAATTTATGAGGTGTGAAAACAGTCAACAAAAACGTTTGCGTCTGGGAACGTATGGCGTCTGGAGACAAAATGCCACTGGCCTGTCAGAGTTTTATCGACAAAGTCTAAGTCTTTACCACGTCAGTCTGCTGAAAATCACATCTCCTAGTTTATGGCCGGCTCTTGTGGAACTCTCGTTCCATTTATACGTTCAAAACGACCATCGGTATGGCTCGGGAACAAACCATGATAGATTTTCCACACGTTTTGCTGGGAAGTGGCGCTTTCGTGATTTCACAACTCCATAAAATCCGGAATCGCTGGCAGCCATTGTGGGTCACGTGACCGCATGCGCCATATGACGTGGCCGCACGCAGAGATTGCGAACAATCTGTCACTGGCTTCTTGTTCATTTCAGTGAGATGTTCCAGAAATTAGCAAGAAAGTCGCAAAAAGCCGCGTGATGAATGAGATTCACTGTTACAAGTACAGAAATGACACGAAAAGTCTTCTTCGCCCTGTTAAACAAATAAACTTCACTCGTAACAGCCATTTAAACATGAGAATCATAAGCGCTTTCGAGAGCTACAGGAAATGTATGTACGTTGTATCAGTTGAAAATCATTTCCTCTCAGTTAAATGCTGGTGTTTTTCCACAGTTGTTCTCCCGTCTTGGCTATTTACTTCTCATGATAAGGCAGCTCACACCTCCAGGCCAAGAAGCGACTCAACATTACTACACGTCAGGCTTGGCAACTCGGGGAAAGAGTGATGGACCTGAAAAAAAATGGCCTTACGGTATTATCTGGTGCAGCTAGCAGCGGCACAGACGTATTCTGTAACGGAGAAATCACGAGAATCTGTTGATTTCGGAACTACTTCCGGATTCAACAGATTGGATGATTACTGTGACTCATGTTGTATTACACCAGTTTGTGTTGTTCCAATACACGTCTAGAGTAGCCGGTGAGTTCTGGGTCAGTTCAACGTTACGTGTAGCAATGGCGTGACGCTAGCCTAATGGATTAATTTATAAACATATACGCATATGAAGCTACGTAAAACGTATGTGATATTCTTGAAAAGTAACCACTGAGAATTTCTGTATGATTCTTTGGTGAAAAGAGAGCTTGTCTTAAAATTTAACCTGCGAGCAAGCTGTGTTGGATAACGGCGAAGAACCAGTAATGGCCGCTAGTGGAGATAGACTGGCCGCTAGCTTTACACAGGTATTTGACTTCCGGTAAGACATATTGTTAACATCAATGTGTTAGTCAGCTAGTCAGGGCATGTGTGTATGTGTAATGTGTGTCTGTGTTGTGACGTGTGGGTATGAATTGTGTGTGAGTGCTTTAGAGTGTGACCATACGTTTTGGCATGTAATGTGTAATCATGCGTTATAAGGTGTGGGCATGTAAGGCGTGATCATGCGTTATAAGGTGTGGGCATGTAAGGTGTCGGCAAGGGTTGTAGGGTTTGGGTATGCCCTTGTAAGATTTGGCATGTGTTGTAAACTGTAAGTATATCAGTTGGGGGCATGTGCTTTGGGTGTAGTTTTCCGTTGTAAGGTGTGGGCATGTATTTTAAGGTCTGGGCAACTGTTGAAAGGATGAGGCACCTGTTGTAGGGTATGGACACGTGTTTTAAGCTGTGGGCATGCACGATTTGGGCACATGCTGTAACGAGTGGCTATGCCTTGTAAGAAGTTGGCAGGTTCTGTTAGGTGGTGGTATGTGCTGTAAGGTGGTGGTATGTGCTGTAAGGTGTGGGTATGTGTTGCAAGGTGTGGGTATGTGTTGTAAGGTGATGGTATGTGTTGTGAGGTGTTGTAAGGTGATATGTGTTGTAAGGTGTGATCACTCATTCTAAACAACTTAAACATGCGCTATTGTGTGCCGATATATTGCATGTAATCGGTCATTTAAACCATCTCCAATTCTTGGATTTTGTCGATGTTTCAGACTCTCCACTACGATAACCTGTAAGATGTGGGTATGTGTTGTAAGGTGTGGGTATGTGTTGTGAGGTGTGACCACGTGTTTTAAGATGTGGGTATGTGTTGTGAAGTGTAAGTACGTGTTGTAAGGTGTGGGTATGTACAGTAAGCTGTGCGTAGTTGTTGTAAGGTGTGACCATGTGTTGTAAGGTGTGACCATGTGTTGTAAGGTGTGATCACGTGTTGTAAGGTGTGGGTACGTGTTGTAAGGTGTGAGTATGTGTTGTGAGGTGTGACTACGTGTTTTAAGATGCGGGTATGTGTTGTGAAGTGTAAGTACGTGTTGTAAGGTGTGGGTATGTACAGTAAGCTGTGGGTAGTTGTTGTAAGGCGTGACCATGTGTTGTAAGGTGTGGGTACGTGTTGTAAGGCGTGGGTGTGTGTTGTAAGGTGTGAGTATGTGTTGTGAGGTGTGGGTATGTGCTGTGACGTGTACCTACGTGTTGTAAGGTGTGGGTACGTTTTGTAAGGTGTGGGTACGTGTTGTAAGGTGTGGGTATGTAAAGTAAGCTGTGGGTAGTTGTTGTAAGGTGTGACCATGTGTTGTAAGGTGTGATCACGTGTTGAAAGGTGTGGGTACGTGTTGTAAGTCGTGGGCATGCGTGTGGAGGTGTTGGATGTCTGCTGATATTGATTAAGTAAATGATCGCGTGTTTCTTTAAGAATAGATTCTAAACAGCTTAAACATGCGCTATTGTGTGCCGATATATTTCATGTAATCAGTCATTTAAACCATCTCCAATTCTCGGATTTTGTCGATGTTTAAGACTCTCCACTACGATAACCTAAGCTATGTTGAAAATGCCAGGTTAATTTTCCAATTATGTGGGCTATTACAGTAGTGTTCAAAGACATTGCGCGCCACACGCCAAACCATTTGGAAATTTTCGCAACACCTCGCAACTGTCAATTGTGTTCATACCTCTGTTCCATCACAATCCTCGGATCATTCCAACCAGATTAAATCGCCGTGTTTAGCCAAGGCCTGCTGTTTGGAAATGAGTTACTCCTACGACATCGGGCATTCCCGGAATAACGGGAGATTTCTCGCTGTTGCAATCGGCTTGTATCGGCAAGCATCGGATACCACAATCTGACACATGTAGCGAGCAGGGTCAAAGGCCGAAGCCTTTTAGCTTTGAAGTTTCACAAAGTGACATCTTTATGGCCTCGCGTGACATAAGTGAAAACGCGCCATGTTTTTCCAGCAAAATTATCTGAATCTCGTACGCCATCTGATGTAGTTTTTTGGTAATTCTTTAACATAATTTTACCATGTAATTACACCCGCCTCTAAAGTTCTTGGGGGTAAATGGAGTCGTAATTCTACAAAGGTTTTAGTTTTTCTAAGAAATTCTGACAGTGTAAAAATCTCTTCTTAACATGCGCAGTCAATCTGTGAAAAAGCAATGATGTTTTATTACGGATATCGACATGAAATACTGGTGGAGCTTTGGGTGCACAAGCACATAAACACCATATCGTGAATCCATCAGCGGTAGGACATCCGGGATATTAAGGCTGGTAAGTTAAGAACACGAACAGCAGAAAACAACACACGCGGGAGATGCTTGGTGCGGCGTTAAATACGTGTGCCACGTCTACAACATGATACTACAACACACTGACAAATGTTTCTTACCAGTAATTGTTTTATTTCTTAAGAGCGATTACTGTTAACTAAAGAATACTGTATTTACTATTACATACTCAACTGTGACGTTAAGAGGCTGGGAAGAATACCCACCACTCCCGTCCCCGAACTAACTAACTAACTAACTAACTAACTAACTAACTAAATAAATAAATAAATAAATAAATAAATAAATAAATAAATAAATAAATAAATAAATAACTAAATAAATAACCAACTAACTAAAATATATAAATAAGTGATAGTAATGAATGAATAAATCTAAATATATTAATACTTAAATAAGTAAAATAATAACATAACTAAAATTAGATAAACATATGAATTAAAATAAAAATACTCGTGAAATAATTTGCCTTTGTCCACATAATGCATGTTATGTTAAACCAAATATTGTGTAAAATGAAGCATGCACCTGTTTAGGCCAGTGTCTTCAGACACGTACGTTCCAGAAGAAGCACTGTGCAAGCATGAAGTCTCAACAACGAATTTGATTCAATGTGTGACTGGAAATCACATATGTAGTTACACCGACGCTATACCAGGAGGAACCTCTTGCAGCTATGTCAACAATCCCTTGTACATGGTTGTATATTTTCAAACAGTTTCTTATGGTATTTATTTCATTGGTTATATACCGAGAATGATGTATTTCTAAACGGACAAATACGTTGTCAAACCTGTAAATAAATATGCAGTGCGGGTAAACCTGATCATCTTTGATGATTAACCGCCTTCCTATTGACTGTAATGGTGAACCTATAATATCGACATTGATTGTTTCCACGAACGGCTGCGTATACTCCCTGAATCACCATCTAGTGCATACATACGTTTAATGTTCATCTTACACTGCTCAAGTTGGTGCCACGCTTTACCAACAATCACCTCTGGGGTAATTGTTACACCATTTTATTGACCCTTCTTACAAGGCTCTGAAGCTAAACTACAACTGTTCGTCTTCTCACTGCAGTTTGCACCCAATCAACGCCCGTGTTGTTGGGCTTAGGCTTGAAGGCGACTGGGTACCTGATGACATTGACAAGACGCACGTGACCTCGTGACCCTAGCTTGGCGTGTACGTGCTGCGTCGTTGTGGATAGTCCGTACTCTGTCCGCCATGACGCCGCGGCGCTCCGGCCCCTTTCTCCTTGTTTTGTGTTCAGTTTCTACAACTATGACAATGCTCGGTTTAGAGAGAGGACCTCTGGTAAACTCGCTGTCAGTAAACGTGTTTACATATCGAATTAGCACCGCTATCTGGACAATTTCGGTGCTGATACCTAGGGATGAGATGAGTAAATATCTAGTCTTGAAGGCCACGCTAAAGCTTAAGTGGGATTATCTTCAACTCCGGTCTTTATGACTATTCTCTCCTGCACGATCCGTGGCCATTCTGGTGAGCGGGAAAGTTGATGCCGTCATATTGTCGTCTGCTTTTGAATGGCAGACTAGACCGGTGTCGTCTGTCGGGATGGTATGAAATATGTGACGTCTGCTCTTGGATTAGTGGTGGACTGAACCATAATGTTAACGGGGCAACAGCTTACAACTATGTCTACAGGAAGAACTAAGACACTTCTACGCAATATCCGTAGACAATACTGGAACACCCTCCTGTGCATCAGAGGCATTTGTTTGTCTGATATAGCTAGAAAATATACGCCTATATGAAAGAGACTTCTACAGATGTATAAATAGTAAATACCCCCAATGGTTCAATATGTCAGCTTGAACTACCGTTGTTCTAGAATACACATTGCATGATCTTCTGACTGTTTATGTAGTTTCTTAAGAGTGTCAGCTACAGTTTGTATGTTGTAGTTTGATGATCCAGCACCTCTGTGGTTTGATTTGATGATTTTAGTGTTTGTAGATTGTTGTTGAAGGTACTGAGAAATAGTTAAAATCCCCTTATCATCAATAGGATGTGTCAGAACAAATCAGACCGTAAAAATATAGAAGCCAGTTTGTCAGTAGAAGCAAACGCATTGGTTTAGTATCGTAAGTAGAAACAGCAACATCGGTTGAGTACTAATAGAGACAACAACAGTTAAATGACAGCCATGGAAACAATAACAGCAGTTATTTACTACCTGAAGAAGCACCAACAACAGTTTTAGTACTAGTAGTAGAAGCATCAACAGCAGCCTAGTACTATAGTAGAAGCACCAACAACAGTTTTAGTACTAGTAGTAGAAGCACCAACAGCTGTTTAGTATTAGCAGTAGAACCATCAACAGCAGTTTAGTACTAATAGTAAAAGCACCAACAGCAGTTTAGTACTAATAGTAGAAGCATCAGCAGCAGTTTAGTACTAATAGTAGATGCATCAACTGCAGTTTTGTACTAGTAGAAGCATCAACAGCAGTTTAGTACTAATAGTAGAAGCATTAACAGCGGTTTAGTACTAATAGTAGATGCATAAACTGCAGTTTAGTACTAGGAGTAGAAGCATCAACAGCAGTTTAGTACTAGCAGTAGAAGCATCAACAACAGCAGTTTAGTACTAATAGTAGAAGCATCAGCAACAGTTTTGTACTAGCAGTAGAAGCATCAACAGCAGTTTAGTACTATACTAGAAGCATCAACAGCAGTTTTGTACTAGCTGTTGGTGCTTCTACTGCTAGTGCAGCAGTAGAAGCACCAACAGCTGTTTAGTACTAGCAGTAAAAGTATCAACATCAGTTTTGTACTAGCAGTAGAAGCATCAACAGCAGTTTAGTACTAAAAGAATCACCAGTGGGCGAGTGCTAGTAACAGAACAGTGGCTGTAGTACTACCAGTACTAGAAATAGTCACAGTAGCCTGATGCTAGTGGTAAAATTAGAACCATGAACGGATCAGTAACAGCCATTCAGTGTAAGTAGCAGATTAGAGGGAACAACTACTGTTGTTGTAGTTGCGGTTTTATTAGAATAGAAGCACAGCAACAGTGTTATGATTGTATTTGTTGGAAACAACGTTTATAGAGAAACAATAGTATAAAAACCAGATAGATGTACCGAGTGCGTCGTCTATTTACTCACAGTATATTTTCATGTTTGTCAATGCTAAAGAAAGATTGGCGGGATTCAGCGCTTCCTGCAGCCTGGAAAACCCATAAACCCATTCATCAGTGTCATGCGCATGCGTGCTTTGTTTATCCATTATGTTGGGGCTAAACGAGGTGTGTCCGAGCACTGAGACTTTCACCTCACTTAGATAAATCTCTAAGTGTCAGTGGTCAGTGTGTTTTCAGTCGGTCAGTTTAATGGGAAATGTCAGCTTCTCTCTTTTGTCTGATTGACTGCAATAAACACTGTCAACTGCAGCCGTAATTAAAGCTCCGCTGTCTACAGTATATATTCACCAGGAATGTTTGGTGCTGAAATCAACAACAATTGGTATCAATTTGTATCTTTCATATGGATAATTTACTTCTCTAAAAGACAGCCTGGTTTGTTTCAGTGTACGCACAACAGAGCACATATGGGAAGACATCACATATAATCATGACAACATATTACACTTAACCATGATACATCACAGCATGGAACACTGCAGCAAGATATATCACCACCGACTAAACCGGACTACAGCATAAAACATCATAATCCACTAGGATTATCACCAGCAACATTATCATATGAGTTATCATTACCAACCACATATTATCACCATTAGTGTTTTCATCACCAACAACATTATCACCACTAAGGTTATCATAACCAACAACAGTATCAGTACTGGAGTTATCATCACCTACAACATTATCACTTCTCTGGTTATCATCAACAACAGCTGTATCAATACTGGAGTTATCATCACCAGCAACATTATCACCACTAGGGTTATCAACATCAGAAACATTATCACCACTAAGTTCATCATCACCATCAACAATATCACCACTAAGGTCATTATCATCAGCAACAATATCACCACTAGGGTTATCATCACCACCAACAGTATCAGTACTAGGGTTTTCATCACCAGCAATAATATCACCACTAACTTCATCATAACCACCAACAATATCACCACTAAGGTCATTATCATCAGCAACAATAGCACTACTAATGCCATCATCACAGCATCAGTACTAAGGATATCATTACCAGACACAATATGCCCACTTGTATTATCATCACTAATAACAGTGTCAGTACTAGCATCAGTGTCAGCACCAGCATTTCCTGTTTGTGTAAGATCACATAAGCATCAGTCAGGATTAGACGAATAGTATAGTATAATAAGTATGAAAATGAACCGGTCCCGAAACGTCCGGGAGAATGATAACAAATAACGCATTATCTATAATTGTGTTCTATTATCAGTTGGAATATAAACCCTTAACGTGCATGGCATGATAACTTGTAACACTAATGAATGGTTTTGGTGAACACCATTTTCACGTAGAAGTGCTTAGCGTGATCAGCAGTAATGTCAACAGAATAGTCACTGTTGCAACACGCATAACAAGCCATTTCGAGGCATGTTAAAACTAAAGGTTCCAAAAGTTATCTCCCTTTAACCAGCCTCCCTTGCAATAAGTTATACCTACGAAAAGTGTATCCTTTTGTACCAAGACGAAATACTACCCACAACATCATATTAATAGTGTATTGATGGAGCGCTAGGGTCACTTTACGCATGGGTCTAACTTGGTGTTTTTCATTCGACAGTTGAACTTATCTACCTGACTAATGTCAGTGTGATATTTTATGTGTGATTCAAATGTTCACAGTCTTGCAAGAGTTATGTTTCTTGTCCAAAAGGACGAGACCTGCAGTATTTACTTCCGGTATAGACCGAATGTCTAAATGACATTCATCAACAACACATGTATGCGTACATACGGTGCGACGAACGATGAAAGTCGTTCATGAAAATTACATTGCATTAAACCTTAAACGACGCAACGCAATTATAAACCATTTTTAATGATGGCTTGCCTTCATTTAATGAACATGTTAAGAGGAAAGCATGCACGTGACACTGACTGAATGGGCAAATTTAATGCATCCTTGTTTCCTGGCTTTTCATAGCAAATAGAAGCAAAACTCACAAGACTCTCACGTGACATCCCCTGAGACACCAGCTATCCAAGCTTAAATATGGACGCATTTCTTATCAGCGTTTTCTACAACGTATTAACTTTCATGGTGCAAGGACTTCAAGCTAGTTTTGCAGCTGAGGTAAACGTTGAGCTCAACAGTGCTCAACAGGTGATCGATGAGAAATTTGTAGCTGTGACCCTAGATTCACACCTCATTCAGGAAGGATGGCTGAAATTCGATTTTAGGTAAGTAAATGTCAACTACTCTTGTTGAAACTGTATATAGGTACTGCCTACCCTTTATCAGTGTAAACATTTACAGATGGAGAGGAACACAAGCGTTTAGAAGGTACAGGGAACACAACCCCCATAGGGTAGGAATCTTATCACCTAGGATAGGGGAACAGATCACCTGGGGTAGGGGAACACACACACACCCCATCCTTAGGTAGAGCAACACATCACAAGGGGTAGGTAAGCATATCCCCTGAGGTAGATGAACACATTGGTAGACAATGTAAAACCATCGGGGTCGGGAAATCCCTCCCCCTCCAGTTTTATATTGCCTACCAAAACCTTGGAGGTGTGTTTTCTCTATACTTAAAGTGCTATACAAAATACATGGAATTGTTGTGTACTTTCTTGCCAGATGTTTTGTTATCTTCCAGAGAGTTATGGTTACCATGCATGGTTCTGTTTCAATACTTTAGATAGTATCATTATTGTCGTATCATGCTCATTTCTTGTGTGTTAAATTAGACATCAACTATTTTTATATCAAATAGAATTTAGTAGAGTAAAGCTGTATTTCGAAAAGGTGTACATAATCTAAACATTACCATGTTGAGAGATAACTGGTCTGGATGTTTTGTTGATATTACAATAAACTACCTGAAGTGATAATCAAACGGAATATTTTCACTGATTGTTTAACATATATCTGGTTATAGCTGCCGACTGGGATTTGATCAACAAGTTTTCAGCAGCTGTTGGCTGGGAGATGATCTTTGACCTTAATGTTTTGATTCGAGAACATGGATCCTGGGACCCAACAAATGCCATTTTGTTAATGAATTACACCAAGTCGAGAGGATACAAGCTTGCAGGATTTGAACTCGGAAATGGTATGATAACATTTGTGTTATTGTAATTGTACTGATGGCTTAGGATGGATGGTTCAGAAATAGTCATAAAGGAGAGAATGGTTTAAGCACAGTGATAACCCTGAACCATCCCTGCTGTTATCACTGTATCTGAACCATCCTCTACTTCCTCATTGTGTCAGCTCCATTCATCTTCTTCTCCTTCCTCATTGTGACAGGTAGATCCATTTTCCACTCCTTCATCATTGTGTCAGGCCTATCTTCTATTTTCTCATTATGTCAGGTCCATCCTTATTCCTTGCCTTTTTCATTGTGCCTAATTTATCCTTTCCTTTATCACCACATCTGAACATACTTTCCTTCCACTTTCTGTCTGATTCATCCTGTCCTTTATCACTAAGTCAGGAGGGGATGGTTCAGATACACTGATACAGGGGAGGATGGTCCACACACAGTGATAGAGGACTGGGTGGTTCCGGACACAGTGATAAAGGACAGGATGGACTTGACAGAATGAGGAAGGAGAGGATGGTTCAGATACAGTGATAAAAGCAGGGATGGTTCAGGGTTATCACTGTGCTTGAATCATTCTCTCCTTTATGACTATTTCTGAACCATCCTCTGCTGTATCACTGTTTATGGACCATCCTTGTCTTCTTTATTGTGTCTTAACCATCCTCATCTTTATCTCTGTACCTGAATCTTCCTCTCCTTTATCCTTGTTGTTAACACTGAACCATACTGTCCTTTGTCACTGTATTTGACCCATCTTCTCTATCACTGTATCCGAACCATCCTCTCCTTTATCATTGTGTCTGAACTATCTTCTCCTTTACCACTGTATCTGAACCATCTTCACCTTTATTTTTGTATATGAACCATCTTAACTGTCCTCTCCTTTGTCACATTATTTCAACCATCCTCTCCTTTATCATTTATTTGAACCACCCTCTCCTTTGTCGCTGTGTCTGAACTATCCTCTCCTTTATCATTGTATCTGAACTATCCTTTCCTTTATCATTGTGTCTGAACCATTCTCTCTTTTATCACTGTGCCTAAGCCATCATCTTCTTTGTCCCTGTATCTAAACCATCTTCTCCTTTATCACTGTATCTGACCCATCCTCAGCTTTTGAACCATCATCCCATTTATCACTGTATTTGAATAATTCTCTCCTTTATCATTGTATTTTATCCATCCTCTCCTTTATCACTGTGTCTGAAGCTCCCTCTCCTTTATCACTGTACCTATACCATTCTCTCCTTTATCATTGTCTCTAATCCATCCTCTCCTTTATCACTGTGCCTGAACCATCTTCTCCTTTATCACTTGATATGATCATCATCTTCTTTATCACTATCTAAGCCATCCTCACCTTTATTACTGAATCTAAACCATCCTCTACTTTATCACTGTATTTGAACCACCTCTCCTTTATCATTGTGTCTGAACATTCTTTGCTTTATTATTGTGTCAGAACCATGCATAATCCCTTCCAGAGCCAAATGCCTTCCATCATGTGTTTGATCGGACAGTGACAGCTGCTCATTTGGCAAGAGACTTTGTAAAATTGAGACAGATCATGGGCAGATATTCCCAGTCGACTCTCCTGGTGGGACCTGATGTCACAAAGGTTGATAAGAGGAATGTTCTGCGATATTTTGAAGAGTAAGTCAGCAGTACCTCCACAGTTGTTCCTGGGTGGATTGCTAGAATAAACTTGAATATCAGTTGATGTATGCTTGATCCTTACATTATTGACACGTCCACAACTCCGGAGACAGCCCAGGTTGGACTCCCTGCATGAGTACAGAGTTTAAAGAACATTTCCCAGTCTTGCTGCAGGCATGTTGCTGCAAGCAGTGTAAGACCTTCTCTAAAGCTTGTCTGTCAGCATATACACATAGCAGTGAATCAGCACTGTTCAGATCTATCCAGCTGTGTACATGGACTTGTGAAATCATGTGGTATGTTTCTGCACAGCAAACCTATTAACAGAGACAGTGTTTAAAAGATTTCAAATGTATTTCCAGATTCCTTGCTTCTGGTGGTGGCGGAGTGGTGGAAAGGGCAACATTTCATCAGTAAGTAAGCACTAGGAGAGTAGGTAGATATATTGTAGACTGGATCAATGTGATGTATAGTAAGTGGGACTATTGGTCCTATAAATTAGGCTAGAGTGCAGCAATGTCCTATAGGACGTGTTGTTGAGGAAAAAGGTTTGTGTGTCAAAGTGCTGTAGGATATGTTGTTGACAGAACATTCTCCAAAATTCCTAAGGGATCCAAACTCAGACATTTCTGAGAGGGGTAAAGTTAATGAAAAAATGAATTGTCAACAGACAGTATGTAGACAGATTCTGCATACCGTAAGAATCTCTTATTGATCAACACTCACTGAACCACTGTGTACATTATTGAACAGAAGGACTATTGTTCTTCATGTTGAGGCTTGCCCATGGTTGTGTTGGCAGTTACTACATAGATGGCCGAACTGCTGCTGTTGGAGACTTCATCAATGCCTCCATCCTGGACAGTCTGAAGACAGATCTGACCGATGCTGTCACAACTGCCCATGCCCACGCCCCAGGGGTTCCTGTCTGGATCGGAGAGACAGCCTCAGCATATGGTGGAGGGGCTGAAGGTCTCTCGGATGCATATGTGGCTGGATTCATGTAAGAGTTGCTAAGACAGTGATTCAGACACAATTATTGCTCACTTACCCATCTCAAGAATGAAACAAACTTCAAGATGGTTTAGTAGACATTCAAATTGTAGGTTTGTTCAGCGTAAATGGAATGAAGTCAGGGGAATGCTAGTATTGGAGATGCACTATACCTCTCAACTGTATCTCTAAACTGTATAAGGGTTTCCTTACATTAAGACCTATTTTTTCATCGCTTCTACAATATTGCAGGTGGTTGGACAAGCTGGGCCTGAGTGCCCTTTATGGAGTGAAGGGAGTCTTCAGACAGAGTTTCTACAAGGGCAACTATGCTCTGCTGGACCTTGACACTCTTGACCCAAACCCTGTGAGTTCATTCCTAGTCATGTATAGAAATGCTCTACAAATATGTACAGGGTGGTATATGTACATATGTACAGGGTGGTTCAACTAGCCTGATTAGTCTAGTCTGTTAATTACTCTGGAAAGGGACAATGGCAACACTGGGACGTAGTTACTTTTCATTTTTTTGCTATGAAATTTGTATTCCTTCCACAGAATACAACAGTGTACATTTATTTATTGATGCATGTTTTCATGGAGTTTATTGTCACAGACAGTTATGACTCAAATCGTGTACACAGTGGTGTGACTTTTTTGTGTCTGTCTGTCCTGTTCCGGAGTATAACTCAGAAACCGTTCAATATTTTTAGACCAAACTTGATAGATAAAACAATCTCAACCTATAGTTGTGCCTTTTGCTATTTACAGAGTTGTGGCATTTTTATATTTTTTTGGTTTTTCCATGGAACATTTTGGTGTTAGTCTGATGGTGGAGTGGGCTTCGTTTCCGGAGCAGAACTCAAAAACCGTTCAATACTTTTCTGCAAAACTTGGTAGATATATCAATCAGAACCTGAAGTGGTGCCCTTTGCTATTTACAGGTTTTTGTGATTTCTTATTTTCTTGGTTTCCATGGAAACGTTTCGGACATAGTCTCCAAAGTGAGAAGTGTGTTTCTTTTCCGGAGCACATCTCAAAAACTTTGTAATATCTATCAGCAAAAGTTGTTAGATATGTGTGGCAGATCCCAAAGTGGTGCGTTTAGCTCTTTACAGGTTTTTTTGATGTATTATTTTCTCGGTTTCCATGGAAGTGTTTTGGACTTCATCTCAAAATGGAGGGATGGGCTTTGTTTCCAGAGCAGGACTCAAAAAATGTTCAATATTTTTCTGCAAAACTTGGTAGATAACTGTGACTGACCCAAAAGTGGTGCCTTAGTCTCAAAATGGAGGGCTAGGCTTCGTTTGCAGAGCACAACTGGAAAACCATTTGATATCTTTCAACAGATCTTGGCAGATATATGAGACAGATCTTGAAGTGGTGCCTTTTGCTGTTTAAAGATATATGGCATTTATATTTTTCATGACTTCCATGGAAATGATTCAAACTTAATCTAAGAAAACATCACAATACACAATAAGTAGCTGTCAGATGATTTGTCTTGTCAAATATATGGGGGCTGGGGGCATATGTCACCTTTTGATGACTCTTGTCTTTGTACAATTTACGTTCTCCCCGAGACTCACCACATGTGTTGTGATGTTTTGTTTAGGACTATTGGTGGACAATGCCTTGTGCCTTGTTTTGATTGTTATGTTGCTGCTTTCTGTGGTGGTGAAACTGGTGTGTGGTTCTGTGTATGCAGCACAGATCACAAATCAATTAAAGCTTAAAGCAGCATTGGTTGTGGACAGTTCTTTGCTGGGTGACCGTCTTTGGCAACTTGACTCAGCTGACAGGGTCTGTGACTTGGGTCTTGCCCCACAATGATGAACACATGCCACATGTGGTTTAACCTTATGTGAGTTAGAACATGAAGTGCCTCTGTTCACCTAGCTGTGAATGGGTACCCAGTGTGATAAGTCATAACTGTTAAAATTAACCTAGTGCCTCACAGGCATAATGCGTTTGAGCTTTGAGCATGCACAAGTGTATTGAAAAAGTCACATTATCAAACAATCCGTATCATTGTTTACAGATTAAGGTGAAAATGCAGCAGAGAGGTTGATCTTGGTATTATTATGATAAGTATTAGTGTTATTTAGGACTACTGGTTGACACTGCTGTATAAGAGACTGGTTGGGAAGCAGGTGTTTCATGTGACATCGACCTCATCAACTGATCGCCTACGGGTCTACGCACACTGTACCAACACCAACAGGTAGAGTTTTTCCAGAACCCCAGTAATTTCTGGTATAATGTTTTGCAGTTCAGTAGGATTAAGATTTGGTCATGAGAGTAATTTGAAAACATTGAAATCTTCTGATAAGATCATTAGCAGTGCAGATACTATTTTATGATGTGTAGAAACAAAGCATGATTTTGGTCTTTTTAGTTATTAATGTAAATGTATTTTATCAAGATCCTTTCAGAAGTTGCTGTAGTAACCACCTTGAGATATTTTTGACATATATTTTAGTCGATCATGGTCCTAAAATCAATAACCTTTATGAATAATTTAAGACATTGTTTCAATGAAGTAGAATCTTTAATACTATGCAAGATTATACTTTGTTTTCATTTTTATCCCCCAGGCATGTAATGTGGGGGGATATAGTTGACGCCTCGTTTGTCTGTCCGTTGTCTGTCCGTCTATCCGTCCACCCGCAATCATTTTATTTCTGGAGCATAACTCAGGAACCGTTCAATATTTTTAAACCAAACTGGATAGATATAATAATCTCAACCTATAGTTGTGCCTTTTGCTATTTACAGAGTTTTGACATTTTGTTTGTGTGTTTTTCCATGGAACATTTTGGTGTTAGTCAAATGGAGTGATGGGCTTCATTTCTAGAGCAGAGCTCAAGAACCGTTCAGTATGTTTCTACAAAACTTGGTAGATATGTGTTTCAGACCCCAAAGTGGTGCCTTCTGCTATGTACAGGTTTTTGTGATTTCATATTTTCTGTGTTTCCATGGAAACATTTCGGACTTAGTCTCAAAATGGAGGGATGGGCTTCGTTTCCGGAGCAGAACTCCAAAACTGTTCAATATTTTTCTGCAAAACATGGTAGATATATCAATCAGAACCTAAAGTGGTGCCTTTTGCTATATGCAGGTTTTTGTGATTTCTTATTTTTTTTATTTCCATGGAAGCATTTCAGACATAGTCTCCAAAGTGAGAAGTGTATTTCGTTTCCGGAGCAGAACTCAAAAACTTCTTAATGTCTTTCAGTAAAACGTAGTAGATATCTGTGGCAGACCCCAAAGTGGTGCCTTTTGGTATTTACAGGTTTTTGTGATTTATTATTTTCTCGGTGTCCATGGAAATGTTTCGGACTTTGTTTCCTCAGCACAACTTGAAAACCATTTCATATCTTTCAAAAGATCTTGGCAGATACAGATCTTGAAATGGTGACTTTTTCTGATTACAGATATATGGCATTTATATTTTTCATGAATTCCTTAGAAACAATTCAAATTTGTCTAAAAACACAATAAGTAACTGTCAGATGATTTGTCCTTTCAAATATGTGGGGGCCAGGGGGGATATGTCATCTTCTGATGACTCTTGT
The DNA here is from genome assembly GCF_037392515.1 of Haliotis asinina. Taxonomy (NCBI): domain Eukaryota; kingdom Metazoa; phylum Mollusca; class Gastropoda; order Lepetellida; family Haliotidae; genus Haliotis; species Haliotis asinina. The sequence continues at coordinate 25,316,867 of NC_090295.1, forward strand.
TTTTGTAAGTTATTATTTTCAAGAGATACATGTTACATACATCAGGCACTTAATATTGAATACATACATGTGTAGCAGAGCGTGGAGTCATCCCACAGATGACATCCTTACCTTGTCAGCTTGCTGACGGAGTTAACCTCTTTGGTCATGTGGACAAGGCGTCCGACTTCGGGTCAGAAGGTCCGTCGTTTGAATCCCAGCACGGGACTCAGAAATTTTGTGGCCGCTACATTGGCGCCCAACATGGGGCTGAGCACGTTCATATCAAAGTTGAACAAAATAAGCCTCAGTACCCAACTATGCGGCCCGGGACGTGCCTTCTGTTGACGGGGGAGTATGTAGCAGGGCATGGAGTCATCCCACAGATGAAATCCTTACCTTGTCAGCTTGCTGACGGGGTTAACCTCTTTGGTCATGTGGACAAGGCGTCCGACTTCGGGTCAGAAGGTCCGTCGTTCGAATCCCAGCATGGGACTCGGAAATTTTGTGGCCGCTACATATGCATGCATACACACCAGCTTTCAAGTCGTCGTCATTATGAAAACGTTCAGTGGTCAAAATCTCAGTAATGATAGTATGTGAATAATACATCATCATATAATGTTGGACCACAGTAGGTCAAGGTAGACATATGTATAACAGGCACACACACACACACTCACACACAGACACTCACACACACACTCACACACTCTCTCACACACAGACACAGAGAGACAGATAGACAGACACAGACACACACACACACAGAGACAGACACACACACACACACACACACACACACACACACACACACACACACACACACACCTGCTTTCATGTCTCAGTCATCCTGGAATGTACAGTAATCAGTATCTGAGTAAAGATAATATCTGATTAATATTGGAACAACATCATGTAATTACTCCATATGAGGCCACAATGAATTTGGGTAAACTTTGCATGTTGCATATTATTGTGCCAGGAGAGTGTGGAGAGATGACCAAAATGTGAAAAAATAGCTTGGTCATCGTGTACATAGGCAATAGATGTACATGATTTTTAGTATCTTTTGGTTCCATTTTTTATCTGATAAAAGTTTTGTTTAACATCTTTTCTGCTCATAGTGCAAATTTTCTTCTTTACTATTAAGCAGATCATGTAAAACAATAGATGTACAGACTCTTGTGTCTGTTGGTAATTCTTCAATTCTAGATATACTTGCAAGTTATTGTGGATAAGCAGTTTGAGGCATCGTAGAGGATGTTGCAGGTATGAAACAATGTTCACAACCCTGCTGTTTCAGCAGCACCTACAACTACAAGCCTGGGAGCCTCACTGTGTATGCCATGAACATGGACAGCACCAACACAACACTGACTCTGCCCCAGTTTCTAAACAGAACGCTCCATGTATTCTGGTTGACCCCCGGTGGAGGTGGACTCAAATCAAAGTAGGTCAGACATGCACCTTACCCTCAGAGAAATAACATCTGTGTAAGAAGGAACATGTACAGGAGTGTATCTGAATTTCAGGTTTTGGTTTCTTTAGACATAACATGAAAATCTACAGAATAGTTCATCATTAACATCAGACTAGAGACATGGATTGATGTGATGCCCTTTGTCAGCAACCAAAGTTTTCATTTATCATGGCTGAATTTGAATGTTTAGAATAACTGCTGACTCCATTAATTCTGGTTGTATATTTCCAGATTTGTCCAACTGAATAACAAGACACTTCAACTGGTGGACAAGCACCTGCCGTTGCTGACCCCCATTGTAGAATCAACAAGCTCCGTCAGTATCCCAGCTCATAGTTTCGGCTTCCTTGTCATCCCTGATGCAAACATTTTACTTTGTCACCAATGATACTGAAGACCTTGGAAAAGTTGTTCTATTGATGTCTCTAGACCCATGATAACACGGTCATGATTTGTGGTACCGTCAAGCTGTGCACGATGTGAGATGAGCTTGTAAGCTTCTAACTGGTGCTCATCTCTCCCAAGTGCTCTCAGTTCTTCAAGAGTATAGGTGGTGAATCTATCTCTCAATGTATCACCTGTTCATAAATGCCTTGTGTCACACTCTTCTACAGTGATCTATAAACTCTTGTTGGAGATTGAGGCAGAATCATAATATGGACTTTGGTTGAGGATTCCATATCAAAAGACTTTTGTCATTTTTGTAACCATCATAATTAGCCTATTAAGTATGAACTCCACCTGACCAAGTACCATTAATGGTTGTTTGCTATGATGAAGCAACTCTCTTTATGCAAAACCTAGAACTCCTGGTCAGCTGAATCTCATGCTTCCAGACAGATATGGTGCCTATGAACCATCGTAAGCAGGGTATTCCTGGAAAGTACACGTACCCATCACACAGAAATGTGATATGTGTAAATATATATTTATATATTTTTTATGAAGACATAAAACTATGAAGAATTATACATATGTTGTCATCTTTACTACATAAGTGTTGATGTAGATGTGTCCTTTAAGCAAAATATTCCTAGTCTGATCAGAGTCTGTCATGGCTGTGGTGGGGGTCGAAGAAGTAGAAACTGGTCTGCATGCATTGCAAGGTTCCTCCTTAGATCCGAAAAGCAGGACTGGGGTTGATCCCAGCGTGCATTGCAAGGTTCCTCCTTAGATCTGAAAAGCAGGACTGGGGTTGATCCGAGCATGCATTGCAAGGCTTCTCCTAAGAGCTGAAAAGGAAACTGGGGTTGATTCCAGCATGCACTGCAGGGTTCTTCCTCGGAGCCAAAAAAGAGGACTCATCTGTCTGGTGATGAGAGGTCAGGCTGCTAAAGTCAAGTGAAAGGAAACTTAGGTTAACAGATATGCATTGATGCAATAAGAAGATAATATGCATACCGTACATATCCTTAATGTTGCACCCTCATCACACCTCAGTCGTCTATCATTTGCACCTGTGTAGATAAGTATCACACTACCCTTTAAAGAGGTTGGATGCTGTGGTTTGTGCACATACTGTATGTGACAGGATGTGACAGCAAGAGAGTGTATTTATGTTACACACCTATTTTCCTTTATCTTACTTCTACTCATACTTCATATTTTGGCAACACAAGCATTTATCCTGGATCATGGATCAGTAACCCGGAACATCAAGACTATCTTTTATCACGATAAAAGAACCAACAACATCCATTTACTCTTAGAAGCCTAAATGAGCCCATTCAGAACCTGGACAAATTTTGGATTGGTTTCATATGGGATATTTCAGAAAGTCATGGAGGTAAGGGCAATAAATGTGTGAGACAAGACTGGTGAAGGTCGGGAATATAACTTTTCAGTCTGGGTATGTGTACTTCATCCACAACCTAGCCTTTGACTGGGAGTTGGTGAATTCAACCGTTAAATAGCACCTTTATCACACGAAGGCATTGTCCCAGTTTAGCTTATACATACAAAGTGTACATCACACGAAGACATTGTCCCAGTTTAGCTTATACATACAAAGTGTACATTTACTTACGCAACTATTTCCATTCTGTTGATCGCTCCCACATCCGTTTCTCTCAATACTGAAAAGGGGGAATTGACACAGGGGAAAGGGGGAAACAGGTCAGCTACATGTCCTTGAAAGCTGCTGGACTCTCAAACTTTGCGTTTAATATGATTCTGTATGTGATCAATAGTATATCACTTGGATGTCTCAGTAAATAGACTATCAGCGTTCATAAGGGTCATGTTCTTTCACTGAATACTCACTTCTGTACGTCAACTCTTTATGACATAGCTGCAACCCTAAACTAAATATTTGGCTGTTGCTACATTTTACTGACATATACTGGACTAGATAAGTTAGGGATATTATTATTTTCAGGATTGATATTTCATAAGCTTGTCAATGAATACATACTCCATTATTCATAAATAAATTTACATGTATCCTTAACCATTTTTTATTCTAGTATATGCTGTTGATCACTGGATTGTCTGGTCGATTATTTACAGACCGACGCGATATAGCTGGAATATTTGCTGAGTGTTTAACAACCAGCCAACCACCTCCGTATATAGGTATATGTTCCAATACTCGACAGTGACAGAAATAGCATGTCCACCATGACAAACAATGTTGATGGTGGTGTGCTGTGGCTATTGGGGTGTTAGCATTCAGACATTGATTGATATGTTTTGTTCGAGTCTGCTACAGCTGTTAAACAACGTCTCCTCCGCAAAGGGTTAATGTTACAGTGTTCCCAGAAATTATTGAGAAAATCTTTGTTTTTTTTCTAATGATGCTAAGATTGGGAAAGGGGCTTTCACTATGCACTAAGCATACTAAATAAGGGAGACAACTCTTGAAGGCTTAGAAGGCAGCTCATTACGTCAAGAGTTATCTCCCTTGTCTGAGCAGACGGCTTCCTGTGTTGACATGGCAGAATTTACAGCAAGAGAGAAAAGAAAGCTCATTCTAGATGATTTTGAATGGGGTGAGGCTGATGCTAAAGTGCTAGCTTGTAGACATGGTATTCCTCTGTCTACAGTACACAGAACTTTGAAGAATATTCAAACAGGAACCGGAATAGAGCACAAAGCAGGGGCAGGTCGGCCTAGGAAATTCAGCGTTGTGGATCGCCGAAGACTTGGGCAGATTGTGAGTAGGGGCAAATTGAAAAGTATTGAGAACATCACAAATGAAATGATTAGCAGAGGAAGTCCTCAGGTATGCAATGAAACAGTTAGGCAGGAATTACAGAGACTTAATTGGGTGAAAAAACGTGGAATTCCCTCGCCGTTGATGAAAGATGCACAAAAGGAAAAACGTTTAAACTGGTGTCGGGCTCATGAAAATCAAGATTGGGATAATGTTTTCTTTTCAGATGAAAGTTCTGTTTGGCTTTTCCCTAATTGTGTGAAAATTTGGACCAAAGATACTGTCAAACCTATCTACCAGCGACCAAAACATAGCCCGAAGTTTCACATGTGGGGTGGCATATCGGCTCGCGGAGTGACGCCATTGTGTGTTTTCACGGGGAACTTGACAAAAGAAAGATACGATGACATTCTAAATGGTCACCTTCTTCCGACAGCACAAACATTGTATGAAGATGATTGGATTTTCCAGCATGATAATGACCCAAAACACACTGCGCGCTACACAAAACAGTGGTTGTCGGGCGAAAATGTTCAAGTTTTAGACTGGCCCAGTTACAGCCCAGACCTAAACCGAATTGAGAATGTGTGGGGAGTCATGGAGGACAGAATAAACCAAAAGGGACTGAGAAATATTGAAGATATGAAGGCCGAGGTGGTCCAATATTGGGATACCCTGTCACACGATTACCTACAAACTTTGATGGGTAGTGTGCCTAGGCGTATTCAGGCATGCATTGCTGAGCGAGGAGGTCTAACAAAGTACTAAAACAAGACTGAGACTGTAAAAGGATGATGTTTTAACATGTTTATGTAAGTAAAACGCCAGAAGTTAATAAACGTAATGAGTTACATGACGCAACATGATTCTCAATAATTTCTGGGAATACTATACGTGCATACCTACATATTCATATGCATTAACACCTCATAGTGAACATAAATTTTAACACTGCCACAGGATGTTGAAGGGAAACAGCCATTCACCACCGACCAGGATTATGTAAAGTATTTTCGGCACATCGTCATATGCATATGCATCAGAAGAAGACAGACCGTTCATTCGAGATACATGTTTGATGGCGGACGCGTTGACATTTTACGTCTCTTCGTGTTTTGCCACGGCATGCATGGGAGACAACTCCTTGGTGCTTAATCTCAATTCTTCGGCTACAATCGATACCCATCCAACTGATCACAAGCACAAGCAAGTGAAGCCAAAATAGCATAAAGGTAAGTTTGTCTCTACCGGACTATAGCACGTACCCGATAGTGACAATATGTGAAAAGCTTTTGTGACAACGTTTCTTGGCAGTTGTCTGACAGTGGGTAAAAACTGACGAAAGAGTATGAAGATGATTTCTGAGAGGAGTTATCGTTTAAAGTCGGCCAGGAGCGTTCGTCTCCCACCCCAGACCACCCCACCACATGGGCACGCATGTATCGAAAACAGATATACAATGAAATATGTGCGGTGAGGTAGCCAAATGAATTTAGCCTTGAGTGTCCACATGGATGGATTATCTTAAGACTTAGTTTGTTCATCTAAGTTGATATGTAGTGGATGTGACTAATGGCATAGACCACAACTCACTCACTTAATGTGGCGATGTTACTGCTCGAAGTGTTAGTAAAATCATTGTCTTGAGATTTCGCTGCTGTGACATTAATTTGTGTAACTGTTTCTTATACAGTGCTGACACTCAAGGTCAGTAATACGTCCATGTTAGACAGGTTGTTTCACTGATAGTAATGAACACCCGACAATATACCACATGGCGGTCGACGTCGAGCTGGCACCAAACTTTCCTATCATGTGAGCGCATTATGACCATCGATCTACACAAGCGGTACCCGTGAAGGTCCCGGGGTAGAATAGGCCTTCAGCAACCCATGCTTGCCATAAAAGGTGACTATACTTGTCGTAGGAGGCGACTAACGGGATCGGGTGGTCAGACTAGCTGACTTGGTTGACACATGTCATCGGTTCCCCATTGCGCAGATCGATGCTCATGTTATTGATCACTGGATTGTCTGGTCCAGACTCGATTATTTACAGACCGTCGCCATATAGCTGGAATATTGCTAAGTGCGACGTAAAACTAAACTCACTCACTCACTCACTCACTCACTCACTACACAAGCGGTAGACCATGACATCCAGGTATGTTAGTCGCTTCACACATACTTAGCTGCATGAAGAACAGTTATAACGGTATCTTCACAAAGCATGGCTACTCATGGCCAGTTCTGGCACGCATCTTCACTGGAGACCAGCATGGGTTGCTCAAGACCAGTTCTCATCCTGATCTTCAAGGGGGAATATATCTTTATAAGTACACAATGACATGCATGCCGATACAAATAGAGAATTAAAACAATGAACACAGTCATCTGAATAAGTTGTACAATATAACTCTTAGATTTATAGAAGTTGGGTAGATGAAGGACGAGGACACTATTTTTGTGGATAGACAACAACTTATTCTTACAACAACATATTAAGTGATACTTGTGACCTGTTCTATGCAATCACCAGCTACACGTCGGTATCACATGCTTGACAACGACATTAGAACCTATGTCGAAACGTCGCCTATACAGAATAAAGAGTTGTGTGTCCATAACAATAGCCCTCCTCCTTTATAACTTTCAGTCTACATCAGAACAGCTGGTGCAGCAAGATCCCCCACCAATGCTTGTATAGGCTGTGTGTGGATTCGAGTGAAACTGATGTTATTGATATATCGTGTATGTTTACAGTGTGGTGGTCGAGGCCCGTATGTACCGGAGTCATGCCGGTGTACCAAGCGCCCCTGCCTCACAACACAGGAGGAAGTGATTGGCGGTACATTAGCATTCATGTATCCGTTCGCAGAGGGACTGATGGACCACACGGTACTGATTAATATAATAGCATGTGGCAGGTAACTGAAACACTCGAGCAGTTGATGACTCCTGATTCATAACCTCTGGGTAGCTTTCCTCTCTCATCTCCGCAGATCCGCCACAGACCCCAGCTCCAATCAATCAAATAATATCATCGATGACAGGTAATCAATAATCTATCCTGCAGGATATTTTCCCACAGAGTGGTGAAGCCGGAGGCTGTGGCCTGTTCTATGAAATTACCTACTGCACGCTGGGGCTAATTGCATGGAGCAGGTCACACCTTTGTTTTGGTACCCGCCCCTCCGGTCTTCTTGTAGCGGCCTGGGAAATTATCAGGGGCTGGGAGCACCTTGTTAGTGACTTTACAGAGGATTCCATGTGGGTTCATGCAGCTATGGTGTGTGAAACGTCGCGTTCAGGAAATGGCAATTTTGTAGAAATTGCCTTGTCATGTTTGTTGTAGAGCACAAGTTCATGTGTCGCGGACAGGCAAGGGGTTGTCAAAAGACTACCCACCCATCCAATTTCTTCTTAGACGGATTTCAGTAATTTTGAGAAATGGTATAATTTCAATAAGCGGATCCACATTGCAGCTTTTCATGATATTTTTGGACAATACTGGATTATCATCGACAAAAAATATTTCTCCCGCCACACATGATCCCATCTTGATGGGCGGGGAATCTGAAAGCCTTGATGGTTCCTGGGCCTTGAATCTTCATTCCATTGTGGAGCCATGGCAACAAGAAGTCTATATACTCTTAGAAATATGATGGTGACTCTCAGAAGAATTATGGTGTCATGATATCTGAAATACGAATCACAAACAAACTGTTGTAAATGCCTTAAGCCAAATGTGCTGTCAACAGACCCGTACCTGTCGACATTAGCAACCCTTAATTGTCATACCATCTCAACAGATTGTAGGATAACTCGCATCACAGTCATTATCTGTTTCAAACATGGTCTGTTAGGAACGTCTAGACCTGGTAACGAGCTTGCTAGACATCACGACCACGACTGACTGATACGATGTCACAGAAACCGCAACAATCTGTCGAACATCCGCTCAGAACACCGTTATATAACTGTCGCATATTCTGTTTATAATGACACCGTTGCCATGATAGTGCACAGAATACTGACACTGAAAGTTAATCCTCTGCGATGATATACGGGATTAGAAAATCGGTTTATTCAGACGTTGTCCATGTTTTCGCCACACGACCATTTCATGTAAGACATGACTGCTGGTTGACCTATCGAGCCGTCCTTGGATCGACAGAGAGATGTCGTCATAATAGTTCAACAGCTGAATGTAAGAATGACATTGCCATAAACTACTCCCGCTACTGCACAAGACATCTCTGAACGACACTCATGGCGGAATAAGTAAATTGTAATTATAATAAAATAATCATTAAATTGCGTTGTGCAATGGAAAACTATAAGATCATTATGCTATATAACATAATGGACCGGGATCCTAACTAGAGAATGACATTAGAACCTAACCATGGTGCGACTGAACGGATTGATTGTCAATGTGAACGGGCACCAGTCTGATCTTATCTCGTCTTCGAGACATGTTTAGGCAGCTTCGTTAGTGTCCAACTAAGATTTACCAATGTCTGGATGTCACAGAGCTGAGTAATGCAACCAGGTTTAACGTGAAGTCAGGCATTACAGACAGATCCTGAACATATATTTGTCTCATGTCACAGTGTTTGTTAGACTGGTGAAATCCTCCCACTGGTGAGTCGTGAGCCACCAAAGTTCAATGTGGTCCTGGGTGCAGTTGTACAAAACAACGCTGAGACTACCTTATGTCTATGTTAACGAATGGGAGTTGCGGTCGCCTCAGCGCTAATGTCGCTTAATACAACGTTTTGTACCCAGGCTACTGAAGATGCACACTTGGCAACCCTCGGATAGTGTTAGATCAGAAGTGAGCGAGTTGGGTTTTACGCCGCTTTTAGCAATGTATCAACAATGTCACGGCGGGGAACACCAGAAATGGGCTTGGATCAGTAGGAACATTGTTTGATTTCCGATTTCCATGTGGTAAACATCATATATACTGAACTGCAACCTCTCTCTTTTTTTGGTGAAGATTTTAAATAGAAGACATCAACATGAACGTTTACTTTCATGAGATTTCATTGCCTGAAGCTACCGTTTCTTTTACTGTTCATTGTAGAAATATATTTGTATATGGGAATAGACATTTCACTGCGCAAGTGGGTATTACTGTCGGTGTCCTCTACACATACACTGGCGAGCACAAGAAAGAACAAAACTATGTTTCATAGTGACTAAACTGAAACACGAAATGGTAATCAGCGCATATAAATCGGGTGCTATACCTGTATGTTATTGAATAAACAAGTTCATAGTCAATGCATAGGTGTCACAGCTATTGATTTTTTTTGTATCTGAAGTGAAATAGCTGGTTTAACCGTGAAAGATATCTGACTAATTTTGCATTTGTCGTTGAACGCCGTTTTTTAGATCACTGGGCAAAGCGCCCTAATGTCCGTCATATCGTTAACCAAACTCAAACTGATAATTACTGGAGGTACTCAGCAACTAAATGAACCCTGTGTGCTCTTGCGTTGTCATACTGTCATACAAAACGTCGACCATGACAGCGAGCAGATGCTGCCCAGATACTGTTCAGTTACAAGTTAATAACATGTAAAAGTGTTTTTCCCCACTTGTGTTTTACCCCCTCAGCGAACCAAACCCACACCGCTACTGAGCCACCCAAAAACGAATTTTCTGTTTTATAAAAACTTTGTTGCAACTGTCATGGTCAAATACATCAGCCACTCATGACACCGACGACGTCTTGTAGTATTGTGACGGTTCGTCGTGTCATTGAGTGATAACAAATAGAAATCAGTTGTCACCATCAGGCGACCAGATCGACAGAGCTATCAGCAATATTTTGTCGTGATTGGATTCTGCTAATTACTGACTGTGGAACGTTAAGAACTCTTGCCATAGTGTTCTGTCTTATATCAAAGCGGAACATGCCAAATGCATTTTGACTTTCCCAGCTGACTGAGACTGCATGTAAAAAAAAACATTAACTGAATTTAGAACAATACCAGAAAAACTTTCTCTCTGGTTATTATTTCTGAAATGTACGGCAACAAACCGCCACGTTTGCTTGTAAATCTCGACTTTATCTGGGGCGTTAGACTAACGCTTAGTCACTGAAAATAAAAAATGATACTTACAAACAAACCCTTTTTAAATCGAACAGGAGCCCTAAAGGAAACCAGAGGACCTGAGGAGATCGAAGAATTGCTTCATTTAGGACATTAGCACTGTAGACAGGGCTAGGCAGAAGGGGACACGATTTGGTTCAAGGATTGTGAGACAGCCTGCCGGACCGTGTTTACGGCCACAGCATGAAAAACGCTTGCTAGAAATTCAAAACACTCATTTCTAAATCCGTGTACAATTATAGAATATTTATACAGCCTGGTTCTCAATAATATCATCTGTATTATTCTATCTGATCTGAAGTAAGTTTTAGGTCATCGTCCAATATTTCAATTGAATACCATATTGTGAAACATCCTGTGAATACTTTCTTTCAGAGATCCACCCAGTGTTTCATAGTGCCGACGTTTATTGGATTAGTTCGTCGCATCGATATTATTAGACTAGTCATTATAAGATAAAGAACGGGTTCGTAATGCAAAATCGATGTGCTGCAATTGATCTGGACAGAAAAAATCGATGACCAAACAATAGCTGACAGTGATGCCATCCTCGATTATAGATAGTTTCGATACACATGAGCAAAATACTCATAAACCTGTGTGGGGTTGATTGAGCTGATATCAGGAACATAACAGAGTCAACTCGCCAACCTTTTCTGCACTCTCCTCACACAACCAGCTAAGCTTCATAGGCATCAGAGACAACGTTGGGTCAAGTTCGTGAAGCACTCCTACAATCCCGGGTTTCTGCAACAGCGGTGATAGGGATCCGTATATCGCTATCAGAATAAACACAAGCCTTCATTTTACCTCGAGCACGCTGTTGCACACAAGTGTTGCAGGGTCTCATTTTTCATGTTCATAAAACATGTTTAACGGTATAATTGAAAATAATTTCTATGGGTATAATTCCCCTCGAAAATGTTTCCCAGCAACATCAATGAGCTGGACATCAGAAACACCTTCACATAATAACTGTACCCATGTGAGAATTAGACCCTGGTCGTCGGCTTGAAAGGCGAATTTATCGAAATGACCAGTCCGATATGCCGCGCGCTGGGTACAAAACAGAAAAATGCCAACTTCGCTGTAGTTTGTTTTTGACCTTTCTCCTTTTTTCTTCTGTAAGTTAGGTGGTGAGGTGGGGCAGAGGGTAGGAGTGTTAATTATACTGAAAGTCAAATAAATGCCACACCATCACTAAGAAAACTAGTTACTTAATCGCCAAAACAAACACTATACCTGTGTATGACCCCAATATCATTCCGATACAAGGCTTTGTTCGAGGTTTGAATATCCCATGTGAGGAGCCGGGATCTACTGAGAGTGATACATTGCGTGACTAGTCGAGTAGAGCAAGTACAGCGCCGTTTTCATTTTACCTGCAAAATAACTCTTCAGGGTGTCTAACCCAGGAAAGTGCAGGTAAGGTTCACCTGCAAGTGCTGTGCCATGGCTGGAAATGTCACCCACTTGTTGAATCAACCAGTCTGACATAATTGTACCGAGTTCTCCTCCTGCAGCTAAACAACCATTCATTTACACAGGCACGGCTGCTGAGACACACAGTGATTATCTCCCTTGTGTTGCCAACTGCTCACTAAGACCGAACAAAGGCGCGAGTGAGTGAGTGAGAGGTAAGTGCGTGGAATTTATGATAAGGAATATGAGAATCATTATGAGTAACATTTCGACGAGAGCCAGTGAGGACCCAACTAAAGCCAAACGTCAATGAAATCTATTTCCATTTTATCTTATTGCCGAAGTTATTTTCATCTCTACATCAAAGTGAGTGAGTGAGTTTAGTTTTACGCCGCTTTTAGCAATATTCCGGCAACATCACGGCGGGTGACACCAGAAAATGGGCTTCACACATTGTACCCATGTGGGGAATCGAACGCGTGTCTTCGGCGTGACGAGCGAACGCTTTAACCACTAGGCTAACCCACCGCCCCTATACATCAAAAGTTTTAGATTTCTTAAGAGTAGGTGAAATATAGCTACTTATATAGCAACTGATCGAAACTAGATTTTACAAAAATTATCCATAACTGGTTATACTGTTTACACATGTACTGATGTATTGTAAAACAAATTCGTAACGTCGAAAAGATTATTCTTATGCGTTCAATAAATAACGAAACAGTGAGAATGTCGAATTCCTATCAAAGCTTTACACCAAAACGCAACTGTTCACACGCGCGAAATTTGCACATGCGTTTTAGCAAATTGATGAATGGTCCTCGTTGAGTTACTCTGCATAAAGTCGGTTCCGTCAGGTTTGAGTTACATTGGCCTTAGTTCTTAGTTCTTAGTGATTACACTCGAACAAGAGTGTCTTATGACTTAAACGAAACTCGTGCGAGATCGAGTGCAATGCAAACTTCCTAACTCGTTCCGTATAAGTTGTATGACACACTTGTTCGTGTAATAATTGCTGTGCGTTATTGCTGACATACTACGCTTTGTGGCGTCATGACTATTTGCAACTTCTCAACTGCAGCTGGCTATGAATAGTACCTTAAAGAGATGGTAAAGCATTCCATTTTAAGGTAGTGGTTAAGTAAAACTGGAACCTGATTCATTCATTTCTCCCGTTCTGTCTCGAAAAGTATGCAATACGCCAAACCACAGTCGCGCGCACGCTCGTGCACGCGTACAGAATATGGTAATAATTTCTCAGCCCACGTCATTATATTGAGTAGTCTGGGAAACTCTTGTGTATTTCATCAACTCGTACACGTGCAGAAGTTTCAAGCAGCGGTGCAAATCAGAGTCAATCGATCACAGGTATTTATATTCATGCACTTGCATATTGCTTTCAAACATGCCCTGTGACCCGTGAAGGTCCGGGGTAGAATAGGCCTTCAGCAACCCATGCTTGCCTTAAAAGGCGGCTATGCTTGTCGTAAGATTCGACTAACGGGATCGAGTGGTCAGGCTCGCTGACGTGGTTGACACATGTCATCGGTTCCCAGTTGCGCAGATCAATGCTCATGCAGTTGATCACTGGATTGTCTGGTCCAGACTCGATTGTTTACAGACCGACGCCATATAGCTGGAATATTGCTAAGTGCGACGTAAAACTGAACTCACTACCACTTCCGCAATGCACCTGCGGAAAAAACATATGCCGTTGCGAAATGCTCCACAGGTTTAAATGACAGCTACCTTTTCATGCAGTGTAAAATGTATGCAGCCTGTGTGATGTTAACTATTCAATTATTGAGACCATCATTTTCCTTGAGTGAATGCACACTTACAAATTAGGATAGAAGTTGTGTTGTGTTTAGTCGAAAAGGCTAGTGGTGCAATCGGGAAACAAAAAAAACACCAAAACAAAACAAAGAAAACAAACAAACAAACAAACAAACAAAAAAACCCAAAAGAACCCAAACAAACAAAAAAACAAACACAAAAAACAAAAAACAAAACCAAACAAAACCAAACAAACAAAACAAAATAAAACACAGAAAAAGTTGCATATTTTCTTTAAGTGACCCATTAGAAATTGGTATGATGAGGATGAAGAAATCTGAAACTTGAAATCATTTATCATATCATAACGGACTGTATAAATATCGCCTGCATAACTAACTGTAAATTCAGCCAAAGACCATAATAATAAGCTTAGTGTATGGTTTATGATTCAGCCTATGGAATTGAACAATCTTGTACGTATGGTATATAATTACATGTACTTCTCTGTTTAAAATGAGATTTAAATTGTGGCCTTGAACATCTGAACAAAAATTTAGAAACTCTCGTGCGATTTGTCCAGCTCTGAAATTACGCTGAGTCTTATACAGGCCAAGTTTCCACCTGAACATGTAAACACTCTACTGACCAAGAAAGTGGGTCACAGCCTCACTTTGATTGTTCGAGCTGAGCGATATCTTCAATATCCATAGCCTTGCGGTGCGGGGTACTCACAGGAGTGTCTTCGGAACATTCACGTTTGATATGGGACTTATTTGTTTGTTGATGTTTTGCTCCTGACTTTGTGAAAAAGACTGGCTTACGGATGTGTTACATTTGCGTGGGATAGTTATCACACAAGACTCAAGCGCTGAAAATTCAAGGTGCGTACAGGTGTGTGGTTTTGAAATATCTGAGTGAATTTTCAACCGTAAATTTACGTGTTTATTTGTTTAGTTTTCTAAATCTTACAGGAAATGTGTTTTGGTGAAAAAATATGTTCTGATTTCTTGATTTGTCAAAAGTCACAAAAGGCATGCCTTTTATTCCGAGTCTAGCACCAGCATCCGCTACTATCGTTTGTTTATCCCGTACCCTTTGAAGTATTCCGCGACTCGCACAGGTGCGACTCAGGTAAGTCGACTTTCACCTGTAATTTGTACCTCACACAGGTAGATAGGCAGCTGATAAATACATAGTGTTAGATGTACATTAGGACATGGAAATACCATATCTGACTCTTAAAATGTTTTGTTAAGTTTTTGGACAGTTTATAAATGTTAAGATTTGACCCAAGTTATTTAACAGTGAAAAGTATTATGAATATGATTTTAATATACGACTTCCTATATATGTATGAATGACTATCAGCAGTGTGCATTGTAGGATGAGAATGTGAATGTACCTCTTGACAAACATTTCTGCCTTCAGACAAAGAATATTGCTGTAATCATGGAACATGTAAACAAATAAACAAATGGAGGTAAATAGGTTGTTGTCAACATCAGTTATTGATTGTTTAACTTCAGGAAGAGAGATCAATATGATCACAAGGCATGGTGATGTAAATTATTAAACATTTACAGAACAAGTAGTAGGAAATCTTCAACAAAAGAACCCCAACTGTTATATTCTTTCATGAATATTTACAGAGTGTGATCTGCTTATGATACTCCCGTTATGTAAATGTTACATGAAGTTTAAACATCTGAAATTAGCATATTCTTAAAATCTGTTTTCATGGCATACCTGACTTTTAATTTTAAATAATATTCTAAATTGTTGCTGGAATCCTTCACACTGTCTTCATCACTATGAATATATGTACCATTACATGTACCATAGTAATCTCTCTCTCTATATATACCATAGTAAATGGACAGTGTATATTTACTCTGTCATTACATATTCCATTCTGGAATGTAGCCAAATTGATGTCTTTTTCTGATGATTGAAATGGCTGAAATATGTTAGGTTTACATTCTCAGTGTTTCTTCATATTTCTGATTCTGTTACAATCACAGTCAAAGAGTTGGCCCTAAGACCATGTCTGATAAGTTCAATACTACTAAGATTTGATGTTTTTCATATTTCTTGTAAGACTGAACCACTTGTTGTCTTTGACAAATGAAATACAACTGATGAAATCAATATGGTGTATTTGACATGGTCAGGTGAATTCTTGAATAATGTGTTAGATTTTTTAATCATCATCTCCTACCAGGTCAGAGGTCAGTTGAAGGTGAAGGTTAGTTTTAAAGACATTAAGACCATGTCTCCTCCAGGCTGCTGGAGTGTTAGATTAGCAGGTCAAGGTAACTTGAACAACATTACAAATAGAACGGTCCTGGCAATGTTTGTGCTTCATGCATCCTGTCCATGTCTGGTATTAGTTCACAAACCATGACCAATGTGGTCTGAACCAGTTGAGGACAGTGCACATCTCAACACGGCCATGCTGTGTTTACAAACAGTAGTGCATTTACAGCATTTGTGGGATCACAGTGTATTCCTAATTCATTAGTCCTGCCACACCTGAGGTAATGAGATCTGCAGGTGTTAACTTACATAATCATAGCTTAGGTGAGGTGAATTATATATTTTTTCATTATAAAAAGGGACACACTAGTATGTGAGTGTGTTTGCTTGTACTGTCTTACAGTGATGCCGGTTTTCAAGTGTTAGTCCATTGAGATACAAACTTTGGTTTAACATCGATACCTGTGACATTTACACTATACTGACTCCAAGACGATCACTAAATTTTATGCGACACAAATGTGCACAGATGCAAAGAATGGACAGAAAAAGTATTGTCACAAACCATGGAACACACAATGTTCCTAATACAAAAGCCAGAGGATTTGTTATAGGTGTCTGTCGTCATTGGCATTATCAGAAATGTTCTTCACCATTTTACTACTTTACAGGATTCTCATGTGTCATGTAAGGTCAAGGGCGGCACAGTAGCCTAGTGGTTAAAGAGCTCGCCTGTCATGCAAGCCAGGGTTTGATTCGCCTCATGGGTACAATGTTTGAGGCCCATTTCTGCTGTTCCTTGCCATGAAAATTTCTAAAGGCAGCATAAAAGTAAACTCACTTACTTACTCACTCACCCATCCACCCACTCACTCACCCACTCACTCTATTCATGGGGGTTCCCTTAACCCCATGGTTGAAAGTCATTGAAAAACAATGTGATCAGTTCGAAGGTTTTCTCGTAATGCCAAGCGGCAGACAGGGTGACAACAACTACAGCTGGGAATCAGATGCTTACCTGATACATTATTCACTAGATCATGGACATGAACTGGATGCATCATAGTAAGGTTGTGACTGACAAACGTAAATTTCTGCTTTTAGTAACCATCATGAATATAATACACAAACAGCGAAGTTGTTTGGTGTGGGCTCATTTCTGTTAAAGAAGAATTACTTATCAGATGATGAATAAATTCTGTAAATTCATTTACATTATAGAGTTGAGAATTTTGAAATGGGATGCTAATTAGCATACACCATTTCACAGCATTCATGTAATTCTAGACACGTGTGTAGTTCAGCGCAGGTCAAAAAACACTACCTCACAGCTAAAATCACTTCAGCTGAAATTGGAAACAGTGTCACAGACCATGGTGAAGCCTTGTTTAGTTGATGCCACACTGGTACTGCTGGCATTGTGTTTCTATAGCACTGAACTTGGTTGTCTCGGTCATTGCTGCACAAAGACATGTGGACATGAAATGGGAGTTTATTTGATTTCCGCCGAGAGAAGAAATATCTTTATTTTCTTAAGTTTCCGATGGTTTTCTTCTGTGAAAGTGTTGGTTCAAAGTGAACAGAAGCAATACGATTGAGATTTTTTTTTTTGTCAGTTCAGTTCCAGTGGTGCTCAAGGTCATTTCGTTTGCAAAAGCCAAGGTTTGCCATTAGCTGCCCATATTAGGAATGTTTTCTGGCTCTGTAAAAACTTCAAACCGATCGAGGTTATTGATTTACAAACTAACAGTGTCATACAAATAATTACTCTTGATGAGCTCAATGCACAAAAAGAAGGCCCTAGGGACCTGATCCCTGGTGATCCGACTGGACCACGGTAATGCAAGGGTTTGTTTTTGAAGTCTGTAAACTTATAATCTTCATTTGCAGACCGATTGTTGAAGGATTTTTGACTGCTGTCAAGGTGCAGCAACCTGCAGATTTCTGAGGACATGCAGGCATTGCTCTAGCCTATCTCACAGTCCCTGAACCACATCATTTTCCCTTCCTGCAGTGCTAAGGTTAAGGTAATAAAGCAAGTCTACATTTTTTGGTTCAAGAATCTGATCTCCATGGGTCTCCTTTTCAATTAAAAGGGGTGTGTTTGTTTCCATCAAAATTTTATATATTCAGAGACTGAACCTTAGTTTAGCATTGCTCTGAAAGTGCTATCCATGTTAGTTGTAGAAGAATTTATCCTAAAAACAGTTTCATGTTTGAAACATTAATGTTTCCTAAATTAACACGCTTGGTAGGATGTTCAGCTAAAGATCACAGATGAAGGCTGTTGCCTGTGTTCACAAATGTTGTACCATTTGTATTTGGACTGTGTTCAAGTTAGCTGTCAGTATTCATACTTGTTGAATGTGTACAGTGAAGAAAGCAGATTCAGATGGTCACTGTTGTGTCTCACCTTATTAGTCTTCTTGTTCTAATTGTCCTGGTCTAAAGTGGATTAGAAAGCAGTCTGTTATCTCATGCTATCTATGTACAATAAAATCTCCCATTTTAAGCACTGAAGCTGAAGGTAGAGGACATTATCCTGTGACAGCAGACTGAGATTTATTGCTCTGCTATCTCACTGAACTGTGTACTGCCGGTGACTGTAAATGGTCTACAGCTCTTCATAGGTGAATGTGGCCACTGTAGATAGTGTAAGTGGTCACCAGGTGGACGGGAACCTACCTAAACAGATAAGCAGCAGGACGCGCCACCCACCTGGTCCAGGAAGAGATGCTAGTCCTTCGTACCACCCACCTGGTCCAGTAAGAGATGTTAGTCCTTCATACCACCCACCTGGTCCAGGAAGAGATGTTAGTCTTCAGTAATGACCATACAGATTGGATAGGATCTTTGCCTTTGTGTTAACATCTAGCTTAACTTGAAGGACACTCACTCAGTCATTTCATTTTAAAACCATATTATTATCAAATATCAAATATAGTATAGTAAATGTTCAATTTTCCATTTTGAGTTGGATGAAATTTCTAAAATCTTGAAAAATGTCATGTGATTGTATTTCATCTTCACTGTGTATCAATGACAGTTTGTAAGATAATATATCTTACAGTCCATTTCATGAAAGTTAATGGTATTGCCTCTACATACTAAAAAGTAGCAATCATTGTTGTCACTTTCTGATTGCCATGTAAAAGTAGTCAAGCTGTCCTACATGCAAAACCTATTGGTATTTATTCCTAAAATCCATGCTGGTCTTTATAGTCCCTGTACTGTGATGGTTGCATGGAGCTGTCTCCGCAATGAGCTAATGGTAAACAAGTGAAAGTTATCTGTGCATCTGAAGATAATCACTGTGTTATATGAGACCGATGAGGCAATGCTGTTTGGAGTATCCAGCTGCCTGAAGCCCCTGGTTAGACTCGGGTCTGGATGTTATTTACCACGTCCTGTCTGTAGTCTGCAGGAGTAGCCCAGAATGCACCCAGCAGATTTAACATCTTCACATTAAGTTAAAAGAACCTGATGGCCTGACCTTTGCTCCTTTTGCATTTTCCAAATGTGACGAGAATTCTGCCAAGCATGTGAGAACTTCAGACCTGCAGGCAGAACACATTCCCCTAATCCACTCTGCTCCAGCCCAATGTGGCCATTTTTGCCAGATGGTTGAAAAATGGTTGTTTTCTTGCCCATCAAAATCTCATGTGTTGGAGAATATCAAGTGTAGATTGTAATGGTGCTTGGAAGCTTGGCAGTAGTGTGAGTCAGAAAAAGTGTATTTGTTACATCTCATCTGAAGTGGAGCATGACCATCGTAATGTGGCAATGATTCATGTTGGATGGCGTCTGGTCACAGTTCATAGGAAACCAGTGCCTGACAAAGCATATTTTATCAAATCATCCTGGAAAAAAGTGATATGGTTGACTTAAGTATGTTAAGAATAAACAAACATTTCTGTTAATGATGATGATCAATATTTGCACACTGTTTGACAGCTGTTAGTAGAATTCATAAAAATGTTTAATTGGATGTGTCTAGCCTGAGTGCTATTTTTTCTTTGTTTAGCTCATGATAACTGTGTCATGACTGACGATCATCTTATTAGTGAATTTTGGACAGGGAGTGGATTTTTTTATTGTTTGGTTGCAGTCATCTTAAAGTATGTTTTTGTTTTATGAGGCCATCTTGTTTTACTCATTTTTGTCGTCAGAAAACCTAAATGCAGAAGGGAAAAAAAATCAGCTGTCAGAGTAATACTCCTATTAAATACTTAAAGTATTTTACTTTTGGTAATTAATTTATGAAGTCATATGGGGCAAAAAAAATCTAAGAAAGCATTTCTTGT
This sequence comes from Haliotis asinina, assembly GCF_037392515.1. Lineage (NCBI taxonomy): Eukaryota > Metazoa > Mollusca > Gastropoda > Lepetellida > Haliotidae > Haliotis > Haliotis asinina. The sequence continues at coordinate 25,337,371 of NC_090295.1, forward strand.
AAATTCACATTTTTGGCCAATGAAAGCATACAGTTATTGGATGGGGAAAATTCAGTTTTGTACTTTTTTGTACTCTTGAAAAAATACACCTGCTGGATCTGTAAAGCAAAGAATAAAATTAGTCTGACCTGACTGTGAATATACTGAAACACTTACTCTCAGCTGAAATCTAACTTGACATCATTGCTGCAGATTCCATTCCTAAAATAGCTGATAAAAGAGGAACATTCAGAAAAAAGATGTTTTGGTCATTGTTGCTGATCTGTCAAGATTATCTCCAACCTATCAATCATGAAGTAAACCATCTCCCATTTCAAGAACTATGTACACACATAATGAAAACAGGAATCCTTTCTTGTGCTAGACCTGATTCCTGTCTCTAGTATGACCAGTGAATGTCTCTAGTTACAACCACCAAATGCCCTCCATTACACTAAACACAGCAGTCTTCTATACTTTCAGAAGCCTACGTCTATTGTGTGAAACTGTTTTTATCTGATGTGACTGGACAGCTCTTTTCCAGTAACTCATCATCCATTGCTAGAGATTTGACTTTGGTCTTGTCCAATACAGACGGGCCTTTTATGTACTGAATCACTTGGCAAGCCTGGTAGGCTTAGTTGAATTTGATATAAGAATGTATTTGATAGAACTTCTTCCAGCTGTGGATCAATGTCCAATACAAGGCTATATTCTTGGTTTTGTGAGTGATCTGGGATACTACATTGTCAATATAGTTGGATTGTCTGTAGGTACAAAGATGCCTTGTATGTACAACTGTGGCAGGCCATAGCTTTTGTCATGAATCTCTCGACCCTGTTATTGGTCTTTGATTGCAAATAATACAATTGAAATATTGTCAAAACATATTGTTTTGGATTTCAACAGACTCTTTCTTTATGATGACATTAATGATATTTTAACATATAAGTATGTTACTTAATTGCAAGTAGTTATGCATTGTTAAGTTCATGTATCTGTTACAAATTTACTTCACCTTTGACTGTATATACTTAGCTGAGCCAGTACCCCACCCCCTCACCCAAAACCTGTACTTTCATACATCACCTCCACCCCTCATCCCATATCCTGTGTTCCACTCTCTACCTCCACATTCTGTGACCTCCCTACCATCCCACCCCCCAATCCTGTGCTCACACTCTCAATCTCCACACCATGTGTACCCAACCCCCCACAACCTGTGTCCCTAACTCTCTCACCCTCTCCCCACCCTCTACCTTCAATACACCTGTGTCCTCACCCCAAACTACTGTGCCCTCATCCCCAAACTGCTGTGTCTATCCCTACCCCTAAACTCCTGTATCCCCACTCCAAACTCCCGTGTCTTCACCCCCAAACTTCAGTCCTCACTACAAATTCCTGTATTCTCACCCCTAAACTCCTGTGTCCTCACCCCCAAACTCCTGTGCTTCAACATCCTATATGTCTCCTACCCCCAAACTCCTGTGCCTCCAAAGCAAGGAATAAAATTTGTCCCCACCCCTCACCGCCACATCCTGTGCCCTCACCCTCTTGCCTCCACTCCCTTACCTCTTTATCAGAACATCTGACAGGGTTAAAAGAAAGAAGTGTTTTCCATTAGCCATGACCAAACGTAATGACAAAAAAACCATCAGTGATTCATCCCTGGGTTATGCTGGATAGATGAATCTTGAAATAGGATTACCTTTTGAAATCAGTGAATATGTTATGTGAAGCTCCCAAACCTCACTTAAACAAATTGGCTGGAAATCCTGGCAGTTGACTTTGAAACCGAATTTTAATCAGGGAAGTGTGAACGTGCCAAGCAGCAAATAAAAACATCCTCAATTCCCAGTAAACACAAATCACCTAAACTCCTCCCCACCATGAGTCACACATGTTGTATATCCCTTCGTATCACACTCTGCTGCCTTAATCCAGCGGCCAGGTGGGCTGCAGATCATTTAGACCCGGTCTGTCCGGATCACATCAACAGATCCACATGGGATGTATCAGTCAGTGTATGTATGACTGATGGAGTCAAGCAGTCTAACACATTATCTCAGAACAATTTAGGCACTGGCTGTAGCTTAGTGAGGTTAATTCCATACGGCTGAGATGAGGTTAGTAACATATTCACTCCTTGTTTAAAGGGTGAGTTTTGTGCTTCAGTTAAGACACATTTGAAATCAGAAGATATGTAAAAGGTATCTATATTTCATGATGTGACTTTATGTATAATAGAGTTATGGACTACAGTCTGAAAAGATTTAAAATCATATTTTTTTTTAAGAATGGCATATTATTTAGTGATTCTGTATGTGTCATTTGTCTATAAAAAGTGTGTGTTAGCATGTCCCTGAATTAAGAACATCAATATCTTAATGGAAACAGTCTGTATATTATTCATATTCTCAGCACAATGGGGGATGTTTTTGACTGCCTCTCAGTTACATATAATTTTAAGTGTAAATTTAGGTTATAGTTTGTAACAGTTTATAACAGTGTAGGAAAGATACCCCATCCCGTGCCCAAGATGAATGAATTTTGTGGAGGACAAGTCCGTCCTCATGCCATGTCAGGTCAGTTTTACAGTTATAGCCTTTTTCAATATAATGCTAAAGGATACTAGAATAATCAAACAGATAAAGTTATCGCAAATGAAATCAATGAGATATGTTTGTTATAAGAACATGTCTGACTATTCAGATCTTGATGGAGATGTTGATGACTTGCCTGAAGACTAGTTCTGTAATGTTGTAACCAGGTGATTCCACTAGGAGAGATTTAACAGTCCAAGTTCTGTGTGTGCATATTAAAATTTGACAGCTTGAATAAAAGCAACCAGTTTTTAGTCTTGAAATGGTGTTTCATTTATATTTGGAGGATAGGCTAGATTTTGGCAGGACTGGTGAAAAAATTGACTGCCAGTCCTGTGGACAGGCTAGATTTTCTACATCTTTCCTACACTGTTTATAATCATGCATAAATAGACTTTTCTCAGAGCTGACAAAACCAATAACGATAACAGGATGAATGAAAAGAACAAATCTGCTGAGGAGCTAAATGCCTCTGACTTAAATGAATGGAGGGGGCCATTAAACAATTCCAGTGTGGTACAAGATAACATGTTTTTCCCATTTACTGACAGTCCCAGGTGAACCCTTGCAAGTTACTCACATTATTGCCAGGCTGCTTCACATTTGCTTAGCACAACATCTAGCACAGGTAGGATTAGACAGTTGGAACTCATACAGTAGGCAAAAATTTGCTTATCCCTATAACAAAAATCTTATGGAGAAAATTCTCAGAGAAAATAGACTGTATACTGATCTGGCTAACTTAGGTTGCTTTGGTCTACAACACATCCAAATTCTTTATACTATTTTATAGCCACTATGTTGTCCACAAATACTTGAACAAGGTTTGGATGGCTATATCAGAAACGTGTGATAACCTTTTGCCTTAATTGTTCTTGTCGGAAAACATGACAGGGTTCCTGATTCAGAGGGTGGAGCTTGTGGAAGTAGGTTAGTTGGTAGGGCAGGATCTCTCTAGTCAAGGTACTGTTTGTCATCTGAATGAGAGGAAGTTACTGGGAATATTACTGTGTGAATGTTTGTCCAGTAGGACTCATTCCACAGGCGTCTTCAGCCATATCTTATTGTTTAAACGGATTTCATTCTGTTGAGATTTTGGCACTGTTTTCCCAGTAACTAGATATTCAATCATTTGTTAGTCTTGTAACTGACAAAGTCTTGTATTGTCATCATAGTCCTCAGGTGTCAACACTTTGCTGGAAAACATCCTGTAACAATACTTGACTTGATGTAAAAACAATCTAGGTTGTTGAACATGTTCAGGGACCATATACCAATTGGTTAATGGTCTCAGACATGTTGAAAGAGTGATACAAAACCAAAAATATTACTGGTATACCAGTATAATTATACTTGATAGTGCTTGATATACTGGTAGGTGTATATCTGCTTGATATACCAGTTTGTATATATTTGCTCTTGATTTCGTAGGTTGTATATGTTTGTGCTTGATATTCCTGTATGTCTGTATTTGTTCTTGATAAACTGTATATGTATGATTGTACATGTTATACCTGTATATACCTGTATGTTTGTATGTGTTTTTCCATGATAAACCATATGTATATGGTTGTTATGCCTGTATGTATGCATTTGTTCTTGATAAACTAAGTGGGTATGATTGTGCTTAAAACACAGGTATATATGTATATTTGTATTTGACAAACCAGCATGTGTATATGAGTACTTGATGTAATTATCTCTGGGTGAGTATTTGAGCTTGATATACATGTACATGTACGTGGTCTCAGCAGAATCTAACAGCATCATAAACTTCATGATTGAGCAGTGTTCAGACATATGGTTGCTTGTTATGGCGGCTGTGTGATATAAGACTGTTCCAGAAGCTATGATGTCTTGCTGACATGGTGTTAATAGTTTGTCTGCCCAGTCTGTTCATGGCAGGTGCTGGAGGAAGCTGTGAGGTTTGTCATAGCTGAATGTGAAGAACTTGTGTGATTGGGGGACTTCTCTGGGTTCAGGGAAGAAAAGTATAATTCATTGAATTGCATTCCTAGTTTCTTGTAGTGTAGTGCAAGTTTGGCTTATAATTGTTTGTTATCATGATCACTGGATGAAGTGATGTTAGTTTTCATGTTTGTTGCCATGGTAATATGCTGATGTCACTGTTTGTCTCCCATTGTGGCAAGATGTCCTGCCCCTCTGCAGTGTGAAAACCATGCCACCAGAGCAGGTCTAGAGTTACAGGCCCCTTGACTGAAGAAGCTCGGGAGGCTGGCAGGCCATCATAGACATCTGAGTGGTGTCATGTTTTCCTTGGAAACTATGAATATTACCCCAGTCTTGCCACTGTCTTAACAACATAGGACTTGCACCAAATGGCGTGATGGTGATTGGAAGGATGTTCTACTACTTATTTTCCAAATGAGGTCTCATCACTGTGGACTGCCATGAGACAGGGGGGGCTCGCCCGAGTCTTGAAGAGTTTATATCGCCCATGTACAAGTATGTAACAATGGGTTGGTCTTTTACCTGCATGTACAACAGACAGCAGGTCACTTTGTAAAGATATGTTAGGTATGAATGTAAACTCCTCTTGACTTAGACGTCAAACAAGTTCTTGATTGACTTTCACAATTAACTTTATCCCTGTGCAGCCCGGTCATGTGCAGTGAGTGAGTATGCAGTGTATCAGTGACCTTACATATATGTTCTCTGATGACAGAAGTTGACTGTTGCTGGTGTTTCAGGTCAGGGAGGAGTGAGTGAGTGAGTTAAATTTTATGCCCCTTTTAGCAAAATTCCAGCAATAGCACAGAGGACACAAAAAATGGGCTTCCCATGTTGTACCCTTGTGGAGAATGGAACCCAGGTCTTCGGCGTGACAGGCAAATGCTTTATCCAGTAGGCTACCCCACTGCAAACTCATCATTGTGTTTATAATCATTGTTCACAGAAATCCTGCAGTCAAATGGTCTGACCTTTTTTATTGGGTGGGCAAGTGAGGTGCTTCCCCCTATTTAATGTGACATTTAATGCTCAAGAGCCATACTACCCAAAACTCAGGTATCATTTTTTGTAAAACACTCACCTCCTACTCCCAATAACATATGACCAGATTGTACATGATAATGATTTTATTTGTTCTCTATTTATTTGAAAGGGTGATGGGGTAGTCTGTTGGTTAAAGTGTCCACTTGTCATGCCAAAGACAGCAGTCATTCTCAGTTTCCCTTGCTTTAATATTGCTGTAATGTTGCTAAAAATGGCATAGAATTATCCTCACTCACTATTTATGTCATGCAAATAGAATGTTTTTTAAATAATGCCCTAAAATATAAATTTAGATCGCCTTCTCCCTCTTTTGCATTCAGTGTATCACATGATTACCCCAACCCAGCTGTTGAACCCCCTGTAATAACTGACCAGTCCTACTCAGTAGACTATTTATATATGGCACACAGTGACACTATGTTTATCATATACATACCTACCTGTTATAGAGGGAGTAGGTCACAGCATGACCCTTTGGATTACTGGGGGTTATCGTGTTGAAATCGACCTACTCTCAAGGGTATCATGTTTATCACAGTGGGTTGCCTTACACAGATTGGGGAAACCGCAAATGATCTAACCCATGACAGTAAATCTGCCAAATGTTTGCGGTTTACCTGACTTGAGTGGTGAGTGGTGACAAGTGCGGTAAAACGTAGACATATGTTAGAGTTGTTGCCTCTCAACATAAATTTGCCGTAAGGGGACATAACTAGTCACGTCTCATAGGTCATGTTTGTGCTTCTGAATAACTTAAATAGTGCCAAATTGAAAATACACAGAGTTCCTGATGAAGGATACTTGTGTCATATTAGTCTCTCTCACAGTCCCTGAACCCCATTTTCCCTAAAGCCCTAACTGAAGCAATACTTCAGGTGCAGGTCTCCCTGGAGCTCCATTTCAGTTTATATGGATTTATTTGTTACTATCAAAATAAATACATATCAAGGGACCAAGGGTTAGTCTAGTGTCAGCATGTGTGGTAATCTTATTAGGAACTGTTCACAATTTATGGATAGGGTTGAATATTTTTATGAAGAAGCATGCACAATGTGAATGACCACACTAAAATTTATGTACAAAGTAAGTGACCCACCTAACATGTACAAAATCAATGGACACCCCGAGTGCATGTGTACAAAACTGATAACCTCCCCAGAACAATATGGATGAACCCCTTAATATTGTCATGGAAACCCCTATCTCCCTAGTCATGATTTATGATTGGTCTCCAATTTAGTAGACCTCGTCAATGTTGTGTTATTCATGTTCCTCGATTCCATATATTGATGCTTGCCATAAAAGGTGACTCTGCTTGTCGTAAGAGGTGACTAAAGGAATCGGGTGGTCAGGCTCGCTGACTTGGTTGACACATGTCATCGGTTCCCAAATGTGTAGATTGATGCTCATGTTGTTGATCACTGGATTGTCTGGTCTAGCCTTGATTATTTACAGACCGACGCCATATAGCTGGAATATTGCTGAGTGCGGCGTAAAACTAAACTCACTCACTCACCATATGTTGATGAATTTTGACTGTTGGTTTCTCACATACATATTAATGAACCTCAGCAATGTTATCAAGCCAGAAATAAAGGATTGATGGTGTTTTATATTGACTGGCACCTAGGACTCTAAGATTTTTTGAGTCCTGTAGAAGTGTCCCTCTATTAATGGCCAGTATGTTGATCCCTTTGCACTGCAACATTCCTCAATGATGATGACATAATTGCTTTACACATAACTTCAAAGATGATTATAAAAATATTTATGATTGAGATCTCATCCAATCATCTTCAAAGTAACAAAAGATCAATGAGCAAAAAGATCAAGGCATGCAAGCACCGAGTGTTAGTCCTGTTGTTCATCAGCTACCATTGTACAGAACAATAACAAGCAACACTTAGTTTTCTTCATGTTTATTCAGCTGTGTGGTGCACCATGGGAGGTTGCATAACATGTCCTCTGGGGAGGATTAAGACAATCAGGGGAGATAATTCATAGTCTGACTGGACAGATATGAGTAATGATGTTACCTCATCTAGTTGAAATAGCAAGCATGGATCATATCAGGTTTGGTGATATGTCAATTTGTTGTCAGGAGGATTGGATCTGTATGAGCCCCTGGAGCAACTTTATACATGCACAGCAGATTCACCTTGATACTGTTGACACAGTAGAAGCACAGCATAATTTGTCATAATTGGTGATAGCTGTTAATCCTTGAGATTAGATTCCAGCTCTTCTTATATTTATACTGCTCTGACTGCTGAATTGGTCTCTCAATGGTATTTCTGAAAAGCTGATTTTGTATTGTCATTCTCTAGTCTAAAATGCATCCGTTTCATGGTCTAATGGTCTTTATTCACCAAAGTGACCAACATTTTGTTCTGTGTTATTTATTCTCCTGAATGAAGGAGGAATTGGCAGTTTTACTCAATATATATGGAAATGTTTTCATCGTAGCAATATTTTTTGTGAAAGTGTCAGAACATAAAACTGATGCACTTTATGAAAGAGAATGACAATGAAAATTCAGCTCTTCTAGAAATACCATGGCAAAATCAATTCTGTAGTTAACAGAACTGTTATTTTGAAGAGTAAGCAAAGATTGTTCACTGTCTGATTTTATGTTTATATTTGTATGAAAAGTGAAAATGGTGTCTTATTGCTATATCCTTTGTTCACGTACAGACCCTGAAACAAACATATTCAACACACCCAATGTATGTATGTAACATTTGGAAAATCTATATTTCTGCAGGTACTGAAAATGAAAAAAAGTCTCTTAATGCTCCTCTCTATTACATTTTGGGGTGTTGGGTTAAGCTACACTGAAGACCTTATTTCGATTCCCCCTCATGGGTACAATGTGTAGAGCTCAATTCTCTTGCAGTGATATTACTGGAATGTGTCAAAGCCCTGTACAACTAAACTCTCTCACTCTATTACATTTTATTGAGATACTGTAAGATGATTTTTGTGTGAAACATAGTCATTTCAGAGAATAGATGTCTTGTGTCTTACCATCATTGCTGGTTGGTAGTTCAGTGTTAATCTTCCTCACAGAATGCACGTTGCATATTTTTTCCTTTTTAGTCAGTTGTGATTTTCCTTGTCTGGTCTTTGATTCAGCCATATCTTGATAAATCTGTTGAGGTAACAGTGCCTATTTTAATGCAGAAAAGCAAGACCCTTTGCTTCAGCTGTGGTGTCCAGAAATATCCTTTCCCTTATTGGAGGCAGCAGCTGACCGTGTTTTCAGGAAATACAAGGAAACAGTCACATTAATACTTTTCTTATGAATCAGTGTAGAAACCACTTAGATGTAAATGTAAGGTACTTGTCTCTCCCTTGTTAAACCGGTTTATGAGATGATGGATTCTGTGAGTGAGGTTAAAATAACGACATGTTTCTTGACACGCGTAACTCCGTCACACCATCACTGCGAAGACGCCCCTTCAAGGCTTGCTAATACATGTAATAGGGCAGAAACATGAGAAATAATTTGCTGTTATTAGCTGCTGTCATCATACTGGTTGATCGTTACTGAAATGCTGCAGCCCTGTTCCTGTGTTGGAGTTTGGTAGCTTGGTTCTGACCAGTAATGTGTAAGGTTCTGAAAGGTATCTGGTTGTACATTTACAGTTTACTTACATTGTGTGTGTAGTGTTGGTTTGCCCTTTGACTTGTGTGGTACACCGAGACCCGTCAACATGTTACCTTAGCTTCCAGCAATTAGCAAGCTGTCTATGTAGATAACCACTTACTGCTGTCACTCACACCTTCAGGCAGTCGAATCAGCATGAGGGGCCTTTTAAGGGTTCTTGTCATCAGGGTCCCTACATGGGTTCTTGTTTACAGAGGTATTTTTGTCAGCTTGGAGTCCTGAAAACTGGTTTATTATTGTCTCCCTAAGAGTATCTTAGCATATAGCTTACAGTCTCACCAAGTATACATGTGTGTAGAGGAGAATGTTTATTTATATGTCAACAGGTGGTTTTAGTATCTTAGCATTTTGTTTATAGTTCATCAGTCTCACCAAGTATACATGTGTGTAGAGGAGAATGTTTATTTATATGTCAGCAGGTGGTGTGATAACATTTGATCAATTTTTAGTGACTTGATAGAGTTGAAATTGATAGATTGGTGCCCAGTATAATCAAGATGAGTTTGAGAGATGAGAAACGAAGGAGAATGTGTTGCATCTTCTCCTCCCAGTCTTGTTCAGTTGTAGAATATACACAGTATAGTGTTATTTTTCTTGATTAAGATATTGATTTTTTTATGTTTGGATATCAACATAAATTCATCATTCAACTCCATTACCATGCACTGTGACATCTAAAAATAACTAGCCAAAAATGTGCACTCGGAGGTTACTGTAGTAAATTTATGTAATAAGGCATGTGTTTTTTATTGGTAAAATGATAAACAAATGCTTGTTTTTATCTGTCTGTAATGGTGACTGCTTTCACAGTGTCAGTTGGTTTGTCAAGTTTCAGACTTGATGGTGACCATAGTCACAGGAACTGATGCCCGCCATTTATATCCATCATGAAAACTTAAACTGACAATATGGTCTTTGACAAACTTGAATCCAGCTGGCTGTGCTGGTGTTGACAGGGATTCATAGCTTCTTTGCTTCGGTCACTAGATTGCCAAGTTCAGAATTGAATATTTACAGACTTGATATAGGTGAGCTATATGCACTCACTTGTTACTGGGTAATATCAAAATTTTCTTATTACAATATATTGTGATATGTTTTGGTGTTATATTTTGCTGTATTTTAGGAAATTGGTTTAACGTTATGAAATAACTGTTCCTTTCTTACAAAACAATCAGCCTCTAGTCACTGTCAGGACTTGGAACTCGAGCAAAAGCATCTGCAGCGGCATCTGTCATTTTGATTTCTTTTATCTTTTAAGTGCCAGTAAATTGTTGTTATTTATATGATTTAAAAGTCATGATATGACCAATAAACATTCTCAGACTTATTAATTTATAATGATATAGAGGAAATACAAATGTAATTAGTAGTTTTTACAACATAATGGAAATTATCAATCATATTGGGTGAACTGGTTTGCAAAAGTGTTCCGAAATATATCATATTATGAAGTTTGAATTGCTATATACCAGTTAACCAGTATTATCGCCTACCCATAATCACTAATGGTTGTGCGCTCTTATGATACTGACAGAGCACCCTATGTAGGCCATTTCTGGTAATGAAACTGTTCCTCAGTTTATAAAGCAATCAAACTTGTGTACGATTGAGACAGTATCTTGAAAAACTGATAAACACTTTATCTTTTTTCATCAGATCCACAGAAAATCCCTTATCTGTAGTTATGATTAGTTCAGGCAAACAAGATGTTTTTTAGACCTAGGTATGTGTTCCTGTCACTATGTAGTGCTGTGTGACTCATGGCAGAGCCAGGCAAACACGACAGTCTCACAAGCTCCCGGAAGATTCTCACCTACTTTATAGAATGTCAACGTTAAATGAATATTGGTTTTCTGAGGATGTATGCAAGCATTTAAAGGTCACTTGTCAGCTGGTGTTACAGACTCCAGTCTACAACAGTGTTCACACGACACAGAATTCCAGATGATACTGCAAGTTATATAGGTGTCTTCTGTCATGGCTGGTCCTGCTCACACCTTCAAGTAACCAAGATATCAGCAGACATACTTGGACTGTAAATCTGTGAAGCTCATAGAGTCAAAAATGTGCAGAAAAGGCTGAAACTGTGTCATGCTGTATGCTGTTGTTTCACCAGCTGTTACCGCCATGACACATTATGTGATATCAGTTTATGAATTATTCCATACAAGTGCTATGGGTAAAATTATATATTGCTCAGTCCCTGAGTAGCAGTGTTGTTTAATGCCAGGGATTCCAGAGATATTGTTTAGACTCTGTATTAAGCAACCAGGTTTATTATTAAGTTTAGATTTATAACGTTGTACTCTCAGTATAATGTTCTACATGACCAATATTCTGTATATACCATTCTGATGTTCGGTATACACCATTCTGATGTTCGGTATACACCATTCTGATGTTCGGTATACACCGTTATGATGTTCATTATATACCATTATGATGTTGTATGTGCACCATTATGATGTTCGGTATATACCATTCTGGTGTTTGGTATACACCGTTATGATGTTCAGTATACACCATTATGAAGTTCAGTATACACCAGTATGATGTTGTATGTACACCAGTATGATATTCTCGATATATTTCCCATCTAATAAGTACACAATCCTGGTTCATAGTTAAGTATTTTCTGATGATCATCAGGTCAGCTGAAACCTGCTGCACATGAGAGGCACTAGACTAACAGCTGGTCTCTGAAATGAACATATTTTACTGAAAAAAACGTTCATAGTGAAAAAAAAATAATATAATGAAATGGAGCCCTGAGACTTTCTTCATTTACAGAAGCTTCAGTTTCAGATGTTTCAGATTCTTCTCATGACTTATACTCAGCATATGTGCACAACAAACATCAACATGTTCATTTGAGAAAGGTCACATTGACAGAAGAGAGGAGACACACTGTATCATGTCTGCCTGCCCACACCTCCTGGAACAACAGCTTGGATTTAACTGATGAGGGAACTGAGTACTTGAGAGAGATCAAATTGTTCAGGTTTCCTTGTTTTGAAACCATATGGCATTAGTTCATATTATTTTGCCATTGTCCAGTCTGCTGACCACAAGTTTGCAGATAGTGTGTAAGACCACTGCTACTTACTATGAGAATAATGAAAGTGTTGTTGGTGCCCTGGGCTCATCAAACACTCATCACAACCCTTGATTATTCTCTTTGCCTCATCTATCCCTTTTATTTCATAAAGTGGCTGCAGTTTCAGTAGTTGTTAAGTTAACAAGCATCACAACCCCCTCTGTTTGGGGCTTTAAAAAATTCCTGTAAGTCATGCAGGGGCAAAAAAAATTGAAATGGGAATTTTTGAGTAGGATAAGAAATCCAAAACATTCCACAACTCTGAGGTTTTGAGAGACTGACCAGTAAAAGGAAAATATTTACACCTGTGGACACCTGAGGGCACCTGCCGTTACCTTTGATGTTTGGGATAGGTGGGTCCCAGGTGAGACAGTTTAGGACAGACATGATCTAAGATAGTATCTGAGAGGTGCCCGGGAGTGTTCTCCATCACACCTGCCTTCAGGAGATGACAAACCTCCTTTCTGTATCACCTGCCATGGAGACTTTAGCTCACATGAACAATACCTGGCAGTACCAATACAACTTTTATGCTCTTACTTAGGCGTCTCAAAATATACAATTAGCAAAGAAACAAACAACTTCATTTCAGTGTAGAAAAGAACTCGACCAAGATGGGACCTGTGAACCTGTGAAAAACTGGAGGTGCTTAAATTTTGACTATTGCTTTGAAGAAAGGGTTGTAAGTAGGGGAAATAATGTGGTTTGGGGACTATAGAGTGAGTGAGCTTAATTTTTAGCTGCTTTTTGCAGTATTTCGCCAATATCATGGCTAGGGAGACAAGAAATTGTTCGCACATTGTACTCATTTGGGGAATATGCATGACGAGTGAACTCAATGACCACTAATCTACCCCACTGTATATTATTTTTGTTGGAAGAACATAAAATCTTCTGTGGCAGATGCTGACTGTTTTCTGGTGGTTTCCTGTGTGAGACTCTAAGAGTCAGGAACTAACATATTGTTTACTGTGGTACCCATTATCACCTGACACATGACATTTTTAATATCAGCAGCAGTCAATATGCAGAAATATTAGATTTACTCAAATAACATGTGAATCATCTAGCCAGAGGAATATGGGACAGCTCACTCACTGTACACTGCAGTCGTTCTTACCTGGGTGCTCGGTGCCGCACTCTCCAGGCAAATGATTTGTCTTAGGGATCAAAGGTAGAGTTGAAGCCATGTTCAAGAGTAGCTCAAGGCCCATATATCTTGGTGTGTTGGATACAGGATTCCTACAAGACATAAATATGACTTTACACTATTTTGTGGTGATATGTACAAGAAGTTATAAGCCATTGCATAGGGAGATCCAGGCAGGTGCCTGGTGGGTTGGATAGTTGCACCCCCCCACCCCTTTTTGTCCTGAAATTTTGTTACATGACCGTTGAAACGCAGGTGAAAATGAAGTGTGTACTCCCCCCACCCACCTCTACCCCCCTTTTTCAATAAGCTGTATCCGTTCCTGCATTGTCGGTTTGACTTGTGTACTTTGCATTGTTTTGCTGACTGTACAGCTTTCTGTATAGTGACTGATCCTCTGAAATATGATTCCTTTTGTCTGCTTGGTAGTGACATGCTACATAGGTATCCAGATATGTCATATTGGCATACTGCCCTCTTTCATTCTTTAAAAAGATTGTCAGTAACATGAACTGTATATTTACTTTAGGCCCATGCTAGCATAAACCATTGACAATCCAGTTCCTTAATAATCACTTTGAGGACATTTGGTCCCCTACTACAAATATTCTTGCTTATCCTAAAGAGCTTACATTATGGTTCCATATTTGTTTTAAATATGCTGTGTCAAGGGCACATATTTGATGGATAATATCTGAAACATGAACATGATCAATGTACAGAGAAGGGTTTTGAATATGGCATTAATGTTTGCTGAAGTTAGGAGGCACTGCCAGTAGACATGCCCTTCCTAATCTGGTCGTATCAGATGACAACTTATTTGATAATCAGCTTGAAACTGTTTCCTTTAGCACTCATTGTGTATTGCAAATCGTGAGTTTTATGTAACTTGTTAACACAAGAATGTGTGTATGAATAAATGAATTGAGATTTTTGTATATTATATTTCAGGTACAGGATACCAAGTACAAGACTTCTGGAGGAGACTTTTTTCAGCGTGAAATAAGAGATCAAGGCTTGTACTGGAGAGCTGGGCTGCAGCAGGTGAGGAACGTCTAAACATGCATGTTTTGTGTTTATTTCGTGATGCCTTCAAGTCGAACAAGGTGAGAACTGTGTATGCTGAATATAATTCTAATGATGTGTCGATCGTAAATATTTATGTACCCTGAGGGTGTTAACTGCTGACAAGCATTGTGGTGAAGGTGATATTTCATGGTTTCGGGTTTTCTGTGACTGTGAGATAGGTTTCCTGCTGGGATAGTGTCTGATGTTAAATGTGTTGTGCTTTCCAGTGTGACAATTGGTTATGAGTTGTTTGGATTGCCATTTAGAGATACTAGTATCTTTGAAATACGTGTGGGAAAATACCATGTTATGCATAAAGAGTCATTTACAGGTGAAAATAATTGCTTGATTATTGTAGTTGGGTTGTGTGATTTTGATCTTGTTTTCAGTTTACCCCAAATCTGACAATATGTGATACATGTTTATTTTTTCAAATACGACTAGGCTTGATTCTTATAGAAAAATATGTGTCTCAAATGATAAGCTGAAAGGGAAACATTGATTCCTGTTCATTATTAATGTCGTTTCAAATGTCATGGTGAGATATGTAGAAACTGAGACCACTTGATTTATTCTGAGTTATCAAGATACATTCTTTAAATAATAAATGAGTGGTGGTACAGCTGTATAGTAAGTTCCGTTATTAACTGTTGTGGGATGCTAGTCCAAGTCATGGAGGGTGTGTTCATGACAGACAGACTTTCTGTATATTTGAGCAGCAGCACTAACAAGAATGGAATGGAGAAGTGTGTCTGGATACTAAAATATGGATGTCACAGAAACATAAAGACTAGACACATTCCATTCCTTAACTGTTGAAGGGCAGCCAGTTGTGAATGGACATTTGACCACCCAGCTGTAATCGTCCAAATGAATACTAATCTGCCTTCTGGTGTCCTGGAGTTTCACCCACAGACTCTATATTGTGTTTGAATAGTGTACTTTATGTAAGAAGATGCTCTCCTAGAAAAGAAGTATTTAGCAAAATACTAAACACTCATCATCAATGTCTCTCCGGGAGACTTCCGTCTGTAGCACTCTTAGCTACGCTAATCACTGACCACATTCCTCACAACTCAAGACAATGAGGAAGCATTCCACCCCAGTCCAGCACGTCCAGCACGTCCAGGCACTCCTCCTGCTTGTAATGGACAGCTACTTAACGCAGGAGACTTTACCAGTAGCCCTCAAGGAACTGACCAAGACATCAATTAGTCACCTATCTATGTGGGTGTGGTCACATCATTTACAGGGACATGCTGGATCAGCTTCCAGCCATGTTGAAACCAGTGGAACTGGACATGACAACTAGATAAAGTGGACATGACATGCTGGACATGACAACCAGGTGAACTGGACATGACATGCTGAACATGACAACGAGATGAACTGGACATGACATGTTGGACATGACAACGAGATGAACTGGACATGACATGCTGGACATAACAACGAGATGAACTGGACATGACATGTTGGACATAACAACAAGATGAACTGGACATGACATGTTGGACATAACAACCAGATGAACTTGACATGACATGTTGGACATAACAACCAGATGAACTTGACATGACATGTTGGACATAACAACCAGGTGTACTAGACATGACATGCTGGACATGACAACGAGATGAACTGGACATGACATGCTGGACATAACAACAAGATGAACTGGACATGACATGTTGGACATAACAACAAGATGAACTGGACATGACAACGAGATGAACTGGACATGACATGTTGGACATGACAACCAGATGAACTGGACATGACATGCTGGACAGAAAAACGAGATGAACTGGACATGACATGCTGGACATGACAACGAGATGAACTGGACATGACATGCTGGACATGACAACCAGATGAACTGGACATGACATGCTGGACATGACAACCAGATGAACTTGACATGACATGTTGGACATAACAACCAGGTGTACTAGACATGACATGCTGGACATGACAACCAGATGAACTGGACATGACAAGTTGGACATGACAACCAGATGAACTGGACATGACATGCTGGACATGACGAGATGAACTGGACATGACATGCTGGACATGACACCCAGATGAACTGGACATGACATGCTGGACATAACAACAAGATGAACTGGACATGACAACGAGATGAACTGGACATGACATGTTGGACATGACAACCAGATGAACTGGACATGACATGCTGGACAGAACAACGAGATGAACTGGACATGACATGTTGGACATAACAACGAGATGAACTGCACATGACATGTTGGACATGACAGCCAGATGAACTGGACATGACATGCTGGACATGACAACGAGATGAACTGGACATGACATGTTGGACATGACAACCAGATGAACTGAACATGACATGTTGGACATGACAACCAGATGAACTTGACATGACATGTTGGACATAACAACCAGGTGTACTAGACATGACATGCTGGACATGACAACCAGATGAACTGGACATGACAAGTTGGACATGACAACCAGATGAACTGGACATGACATGCTGGACATGACGAGATGAACTGGACATGACATGCTGGACATGACACCCAGATGAACTGGACATGACATGCTGGACATAACAACAAGATGAACTGGACATGACAACGAGATGAACTGGACATGACATGTTGGACATGACAACCAGATGAACTGGACATGACATGCTGGACAGAACAACGAGATGAACTGGACATGACATGTTGGACATAACAACGAGATGAACTGCACATGACATGTTGGACATGACAGCCAGATGAACTGGACATGACATGCTGGACATGACAACGAGATGAACTGGACATGACATGTTGGACATGACAACCAGATGAACTGAACATGACATGTTGGACATGACAACCAGATGAACTGGACATGACATACTGGACATGACAACCAGATGAACTGGACATGACATGTTGGACATGACAACGAGATGAACTGGACATGACATGACATGCTGGACATGACAACCAGATGAACTGGACATGACATGTTGGACATGACAACCAGATGAACTGGACATGACATGCTGGACATGACAACCAGATGAACTGGACATGACATGACATGCTGGACATGACAATGAGGTGAACTGGACATGACATTTAGATGGACTACACATGACATGGCATGTTGGACATGACAACTAGATAGACTACACATGACATAATGGACATGACAACAAGATGAACTGCACATGACATGGCATGCTGGACATGACAACCAGGGGAACTTGACATGCTGGAGAAGATAAATGAACAGAATGGTTACGAACTGAATTTAACATTTAACTGATTAACACTTGTATATATTGTTTGTTGTTGAATATCTATGCCTAGAAAACCAGTGTTACCTAATCTTCCTGTGTCACAATGTGTTGTTGACAAAATTCCACACATTACAGCATGTAGTAAGTCCAGTCAACACCAATATAACAAGGCGATTGAAAAGCTTATTTACACAAACAGTGTTGCATATTTTTAACAAAAGAAAACTCAGGCTGATATAACAATATCCCCAACAAACAAGCCTGTTACAAGAAGCGTGTGAAATATTTTGTGATAGTGTAGTTGTCAGGTGTTCGAATGGCTGTTGTCCCCTCCCAGTACTACCCAATCCCATTATCCCTGTTTGACCTCACAGAGCTATGTTAAGCATAAGTCACTTACATTTCAGTGTTGGCTGTACGTGTCATGTCACCAGAAGGGGACATTTATATCGACATCGAACCTGATTTGGGTCACACTTGCTGTGACTAAAGAAATTTAGGCTTGTTCTGACACAAAGCGAGCAACAAATGTGGTATTAATTTCAATCTGTGAAAATAGATTTTTCCACATACTGGAGACTTGCATTCCTGTGTGAGGACTGAAGGCAGTACTGTCAATCATGTGCTATGTGTGTCCATATACACATATGTACCTGTCAATCATGTGATGAATGGTACATGTACGCATGTACACTTGTCACAGGATAGTAAACAATGTGGCAATGGGCTGACTCTGACAGACTGGCTGTGGGTTTATATTTTTCATGATCAGTTACCTGTAAATGTGTAATAACAGGTGAACTACACTTACTGATAAATGCATGATGGTACTAGCACAGTATACATGTTTGTTTGGTGTTTAGCCCCACTGAATAGTAACAATTATAACATTGATGACATGGTAATAATATAAACCATGATCACTTCAAGTTAAAGAAATGAACTCTATATTGTGAGTTCTCATTTTCCCAATCCCCTGCAGTAAGAAAAACATGACTCTCAAAGAGCTATCATGATGGCTGGAAAAGTAAATCACATTCATTTGACAGACTATCATGATGATGATGATGAAGTTGGTGATTATTTAAAAACTTCAATTGTGATGGTTATTTCATTTGTGGAGTATAACTGTCTTGCAGAACTACAATTAGTAGTAGATATCCCGCAGTCCTGATGTGGTGATAATGTTACTGTCATTTGACACTTGACCAAGGTAATAAGTGATTCTTGTGTCACACATGTTCCAATTTTCATCAGGCCTTCTTTGATATATTTTTATAATTTAATGTGTGTTGATGTTTTATTTATTTGAATGGCAAACACAGATAACATTGTTCTCCCTTCATGGTACTAAACTACTAAAGGCTTTTCTGAAATATATCTGTTTACGTCCTGCTGGTTTTCTGTGTCCAATCCATTAAGTATCCATGAGGTTTAACAGAGGACTTAATCATGTGACTGGCAGGATTCTCTTTGATGTCTGGTGGGTAATAATCATTGTTTTGTCTGCTGACTAGATTAAGATTGTCTAAGAATTGACTGGTAATCAGACTCCATGACGGAGCCATGGGTTCTTTTGCTTCTTGCTGATGAAGCCTCGGCTGCACCAGGGTTTCATGATGCAAGCACTGCCAATATCAGTGGGCACACACTGTTAACAGTAATGGTAGATTGCAGTCACCGAATCATTATATAGAGCATGAGGAGGTTTATTGATGTTTGACAACAAGGAGGAACACAGAATTTCATATTCAAAATTGAGCCACTTTTAACTCTACATGCAATATGGTGACAAGATTGTTGAAAATCCCTGTTTGTCTTGTTTTACTCTTTATCTGAGATCATCTTTCCTGAAGAAAACTCTGAATCATTTATCTGTTGATGACTTAAAAATTTAGATGAGTCAATTTTTGATAGACTATTATTCATATTAAGTACTGAACATGTTTTTGAAAAGGTGCAAACAGGATTAGCATTGCCAAACTTGATGAGGGCAATGCTCTTGATTTTACTTCTGATTTTTATCATGTTAAACAATACACAGAGTAGATATAGTTGTCACCATATTTAGAATCACTCAGACACTGAAAGGGTTGAGAGATGTACAAACCATACTTTTTTGAACATTTGTGTATGATACCTGTGATACTGGCCCTAGATGTTATAATTGTGATCACACTTTTACAAAATTACTATTTATATATTTATTTATCACCAGTGTTCAGAATACCTGCCTGCCCGACCATCCGAAATAGGTTCTTTTTCAACACAGACTGTCAGATTCTCAAATTCTCTTGCATAATGGTCAAGATATTATTTAGACTTGTATATGAAAGATATTTTGTGGACAGGTAAGTTATGATCAGGGCTGACAAGTTTTACATCTAACCTGCCCTGTGGTGTGTCTGGAATTTTTGGTAGTTTCATATACTGGTGTTATCCCACTTTCCACTTCAATACTGAGTGTAAAACTAAATGCGTAATATCTTAGGCCCTGGAACTAACTTGATACAAATGTACAGAGAAAGGTCAAAGTTACATGATGCACAGATGTGAATACATGTTTGGTTGATCGAGTCTTATATACTCATACCAAGCATCAATGCTTACTGTCAAATCATGCACTTTATTTTATATGGTATAAGTAAGTTTTTTTCAATATTGCTGATGACAGATCTTCATTTAAAATGAATGATTGTCATTGTCATCCAGCATAGCCTGAACAGCTGTTACATATTTATCCGACAGCTCTTGTGATCTCTCATAAATATATCATAAATTATCAACAAAGATAGGTTTTTCCCTACACTGTGGGAAAATTGAGAATTGAAATTGACTGACAGTGTCATATTTCAAGGTGTCATCATCAGGACACCAATGTTGCCTTGACAACAATTTTTGCAATTATCAGACCTGGCTTGCACCATCATTAATTCTGCATGAAGACAGAGACTTGAAATCTGTCCTGACCAGTTCAACATATTTCCAGCAATAATTCATGAACCAATCTTTTCAGTATCAGTTCTACATCAGAGTCAATCACTGTAGCTTTCCTGCCTGCAGTTTTGTTGTTAACTTTAATATGCTTATTTTCGTTGTATGGAAATCAAGTGGTAACATGTGATGTTTGGAAATGATTAATTATTTATATCTATTGTCTTCTTAGAATCATAAATTACAGGACTTTGCCTGCTTCACTAAGCCTACATAATGGCTCATCAGTTGCGAGAGTGGGTCATTATGTTGTCAACATAAGGTGCCTGTACAACAGTACAACAGTTGTACGGTTGTCTGCAGATGGCCACATCCACCCTATTCATGTCCCCATGCTGGTGTACAATTGTCTAAAAATCATGCAAAGGCTTTTTATATTTTCTCAACGAGAAAAATCCACAAACAGGTTGCTTCATTGGAGGTTGGGAGGATATGTTATTATATATGGAAATATACTGAAGATGATTGTTAACCGATGTAATCTTTTAAAAGTGTGAAGTTGTTTACAGATATCTGTTATGTCATTGTTACTGTTTTGAGAAAAGTGTATATCACTGCTTTGAACTTATGGGACAATGGTCTACGAAATTGTAGTTGTATCACTTATATTGAAAGAAATGATATTGATTCAATGCTTCTTTTTATAGTTCTTATTCGAACAGATTATGTCCTTAAATCTCATTTTGATTCATTTCATGAAGTATTCCTATGAAGTATTTATATATTTTCATGACATTACTTGGCATTCCTACACTCCCTGGTGTTGATTCTAGTGTTAGTCTTGTATTAAAACTGCTAGGGTACAGATAGGTCAGAGATAAACACCACTTAGCCTTCTTGTCTGGAACTACTCTTTGGAGAACAGAAATTTCAAAGTACTACTTCATTATCTTTCTTGAACGATTAAATTATAATCCTGGCTTATATTTACGATGGTGTGATGAGCGTCCTACCAGCTTTGTCAAATGTTGTATAAGTCTTGTGACACTGATATGTCACACAATATCATGTTTTGATACTACTACTGCATATTGGTCCCAATATAGAGTGGATGTCAGTGACTGGATTTTGTGTAAAGACTCATGAATGATAAACAGAGCATAGTGCATTGTTTTACCCATGCAGTGCCATGGCACTGTGTGAGTCCAGATTTGGTTTGGTATGGATGTTGTTTAACTCCACTCTCAGCAGTATTCCAGCTATATGATGGCTGTGATTGTATGTAATCAAGCCTGGACCAGACAATCCAGTGATCTATGCAGTGGGATATGATGGCGTGTTAGCCACCTCTTACAACAAGCATGGGTTACCGAAGACCAGGGGCCCGTTTCACGAAAATCTTGTACGAGATCGTAGGCTACGAGTGTTTTGTGAAACGGGCCCCAGATCTAAACTGACCCATGAAGGTTTTGGTTAGAATATTGGGGTTCAGTAACCCATGCTTGTCATAAGAGGCAACTAATGATGACATAATCATATAAAATAGGCAGGTACAGTTAGCTATGGATGTATTGTTGTTTAACAAGGAGATATATATACTACAGCTGGCATGGTTGAATACACCGGAAACCTATCTCCTATTCTTCCATGACAATGTAAACTGTAAAGTGTAAGGTGTTATTGAGTGAAGAAGCATAGGCTGAGTTAAGTGCTTATTAGTTCAGGTAGACAAGACATTCACTGTACTTTCCTATTAGACACAGAACGATAAGCCAACATAAAGTTGGAGATCCTGAAGAAAATGAGTTTTTGCAAGGTTTAGCTCAACACTTCACCTCAGTGAGTCTCCACGCTCTGGATGTAATGTCATGTAATGTTATATTAAAAAGTTTTAAGCAGACTGTTGTCCCTTAAACTTGAAACATACTTGGTCACACAGTGTCCGTTGCCTTCCTTTCCAGCAACATGTTTTGATGCTTGCACCAGAAACCTTGTGATCTGATGTATAAATATGAGCTTCCAGGCAGTTGTTGTCATTTGAAACCGTTGACTGACCAATCAGAATTGAGTATTTCATGGACAGTTAGTCCAGTGGATAGCCTGTCCTATGATATAGCTCATGTCAACCCTATCCATCATAATTTCTTAATAAAGAATTAGTATGTCAATAATGTTCTAAATCACTTAGTCTTTCAAACAACAAGTAAATGTGTTTATCATGCCTAAATGAAGTCAGTTACAATGGCCTATAAATACATGAGTGAGAGAAAACCTCTTGTGTGATGTCATGTAAAGTTGGCCAAGAGCTCATGCGTGTCAGCAAACAATTTGCAGGGGAACAATGCCTTGGTATGTAGACTCCACTTACCTCAGATCTGAATGTGCAGTCTGTTGCCTGATCCTGTGTTTAGATTTTGTCACATGACACAAGTAGGTAGACCATATTTTGTCCAGTTCATTCCAGATGGTGCAATGTTTCTGTCAGTCTTTGCACTGAACAATTGAAATGTTTGCATGTGGATGCGAAGAGATACACACTGTCCATCATACCTGTGTTGAAAGTTTGCTCCCTTTTTGAACAAATGGTGGTTATTTTCAAGACTCGAGTGGTTTGGGGTGCTATGTTTTACACATGACTGTTTAGGTAACCATAGCAAAGTAAATCAATTAGTTTGAATTTATCTTGAGTGTGCCACACATGTAGCCAGTGTGAACAACCAATTTGTGAACAACCCTTTGGCACGTTTGAATGATATAAAAGCTTTTTGGACTTAATTCTACTTTCCTTTTATTGGTCAGTTGTGATGATGTCATTTGACTTTATGAGTAAGTTCTAAAAACACAAGCTATAAAGCCATATATTCCTGTTATCTTCTAGCTGTCTTCATGTTATCTATCTGTTTTCATGTTATCCAGGGTGGTGGGGGAGTCTAGTAGTTAAAGGGTTTGCTTTTCATGCTGAAGACCCGGATTTGATTCTCTGTATTGGTACAGTGTGTAAAGCCTATGTCTGTTGTCCCTTGCCATGATATTGCTGGAATATTGCTTAGCTGCCTAAAATTAAACTCACTGGCTCAACATGTTATCCAGATGTCTTCATACTATCCAGCTGTCTTTGTGTTATTCAGCTGACATTGTGTTATCCAGCTGTCATTATGTTATCCAACGATGTTCATGTTCTTCAGCTCTCCTTGTGTTATCCAACTGCTATGTGCTGCTGTACATAGAGATTTGGTCAATAAATTCTGCATGAATGAATGTGAGATATGTGAACTATTAGATATGCTGGCAGCCCAGTTGATATCTGTGTGCAGCATATGACAGATTTGCAACATTCCATTAGGGTTATTGATGAGATTTTACATGCCATATCAGGGATATGGAGTGGAGGGAATATAGATATATTCACTGAGACATATTACTGACTATACAGGTCATGTCGTTATGTGTGGCGAGTGGAGAGGCTACCTGATGGGTAGCCGCTACAGGAACACAACAACAGATTACCACTTGATTGTCAATTTGAAAATCATTATGATGTCGGGGTGAAGCCTGATGCATGTTCCAGTGGGTGAAGTGGGTGACTGACACCCCTCCAGAATCTGTCTCTCGGTAAATGTGGGCATTAGATTTTCTTCACTCTGTCAGGTGTCACTACCCCATCCCACCCCACTCCTCTCTCCCTGTTTCTAGAGACTGGGTCTGAATTTGGAAAATGTTTGTAGCTTTACGAATTCTTAACGTTGATTGTAGACGATGTGTTAACAATGGGCTTACAATGTTCGTATAGCTACGAACATTTCTAGAATAGATAGTCTGGTTCTTTCAAAATCCTTGATCTGTCCTTGGTTATCAACTGGAGGATAGTAGGATCTGTTACTGCTTCATGTCAGTGATTATGAAGTGATATTAACACCTGATCCATATTTCACTACGTAGTGTGACTGTAGGTTGACTGCACTTTCACTACCCTGTGTATGCAAGTTCATGATCACACCGGCTATATTTGTATCAGTGTGTCACTTAAATCTAAAATCTATGAATATTCAAGTTACATTATTGATTAGCCTTATTCAACAACACCCAGCCACAGTGCCACCCACCATAGATATCCTCTGACTGTCGACTGGCTGGCTGCTGTAGCCTGGTGTAAACAGACAACTGAAGGAAAGCAAGCTGATGTGGCAGTCTCAGCACTGGCTAATCAGAGATAGGGACAGGAGATATGTGGCACCAGAGATAGGTACAGAACTGACATGGCACCAGAGATAGGTACAGGACTGACATGGCACCAGAGATAGGTACAGGACTGACATGGCACCAGAGATAGGTACAGGATTGACATGGCACCAGAGATAGGGACAGGAGATATGTGGCACCAGAGATAGGTACAGAACTGACATGGCACCAGAGATAGGTACAGGACTGACATGGCACCAGAGATAGGGACAGGAGATATGTGGCACCAGAGACAGGTACAGAACTGACATGGCACCAGAGATAGGTACAGGACTGATATGGCACCAGAGATAGGTACAGGACTGACATGGCACCAGAGATAGGGACAGGATTGACGTGGCACCAGAGATAGGTACAGGATTGACGTGACACCAGAGATAGGTACAGGACTGACATGGCACCAGAAATAGGTACAGGACTGACATAGCACCAGAAATAGGTACAGGACTGACATGGCACCAGAGATAGGGACAGGAGAGATGTGGCACCAGAGACAGGTGCAGGATTGACGTGGCACTGGAGATAGGTAAAGGACTGACATGGCACCAGGGATATGTACAAGACTGACATGGCTCCAGAGATATGTACCAGTACATACCACCATGAACAGCGTTCGTTCTAGCTGAAAATGTATAAGAAAATATTATATAAAATCATTACTTTTGACACCAGGCCTTGATGCGAGTGAGTCATTAACATATACTATACAGTAAGAGTTGAGTCAGTTGCAAATACTGTTTTTGTGTCTATTTTACTTTCACAGTAGGTATGCAAGGTAATTATCTTACAGTGATCACATAACTGTGATAAAAATGAAGGAGGATAACTGTTTTGTGTCCACTAACGTGGTCTAATGGAGTGATGGTGCTGGAGGGAGGGAATGCACATCTGGTTGCTGGAGGCAGTGAATGGAGAGGAATATGAGGCTATAATTACCTTCTTAATGGCCACTGGTCAATATCAGGAATAATCTGACCATTCAGCCATAGACATCTTCTCTCAGGGAGTCCAGCTGCTTGTCATTTGTGAAGGAAGATCTTCAATACTTTGTAACCAACAGTGGCCTGTTGTAGCTAGATGTTATAGCTGACTGCTGTGTATGGAGCTTGTGTTATGTACATGAAACATTGTCCTATTGTTTTGTTTTTTCTTGCAACAAGTCTCTTTAGGAAAAATAGTTACATATATTAAATGGCTGTGAAATCTAAAATCTAGTTAAAGGAGATTATAAACTTATTCTTAAAATTTGGATTTAGTACCCCAGTTGTGTGCTGGAGGTTGTTTGCCCAACCTAGAAGTATATATATGTAGTATGGGTAGCCAGCAGTAACTGAACATGAAGTTGCTCCAGGTGCAAGGTATCAACCTAGAAGTATATATATGTAGTATGGGTAGCCAGCAGTAACTGAACATGAAGTTGCTCCAGGTGCAAGGTATCAACCTAGAAGTATATATATGTAGTATGGGTAGCCAGCAGTAACTGAACATGAAGTTGCTCCAGGTGCAAGGTATCAACCTAGAAGTATATATATGTAGTATGGGTAGCCAGCAGTAACTGAACATGAAGTTGCTCCAGGTGCAAGGTATCAACCTAGAAGTATATATATGTAGTATGGGTAGCCAGCAGTAACTGAACATGAAGTTGCTCCAGGTGCAAGGTATCATTAGCCATGTGTCATTACCTATGTCCCCATGAGGTGTTTCCAAGATGGTTGGTTGAGTGAGTGAGTGAGTTAATATTTAACGTCACATTGGCAATGTCTCAGCCATATCTTGGCGAAGATGGTTGGTTGAAATATCAGCAGTTATCATACAAAAGTATTTTTCATTAGATGTGTATATAGTCTACTTCATTTATCCAGACATCCCCAGTAGAGCATTGCTGCAGTTTCAAAGCCCCTCACGTCCTTATCATGCTCATAGCAGCAGACGTTCATTTTACAAAAAGACATAGCAGCAGACTAGTCTTTAAAAACTTTGGCCGTTAACTACCTAAACCTGGTATTGAGAGACTGATTTTCTGCAAAAATGTATGATGTATTGGAGATGGTGTTTGTTATTGTTTTCCTCTTGTCATATGGGATAGATCATTGTGTCTCATGCATCTAAAAGTTGCCTTCATACTTCCGTTCACCAACACCATGGAACAGCTTTCAATCTGTCACCTACACACATGTTGGCAAACAGCTACAAAGAAAACATTGACAGTTCAAAAATGGCTGCAAAAATTAAACAGCATCACCTTTGAAGGGATGTCTTCTGACCATCTCAGCTCACTTGCCTGTTGACCTACAGAGCAAGAACAAAGACTGCGGAATTTTAATTGACGGCTGTGAAAAGACGACAATTGTTGAAATAGGAGGTGAGCAGGAGACAATGACAGCTATTATTTGGTATAGATTTTCCCAGGGCCATCTTTGCAATAGACCCGCTCAGTCATGCTTGAAGACAGGCTGGAGAATTCCCCTTACCCAGTGTTCATGTGTGGATTTCACCTGTCAGGTCACAGGTGGAGAAGGTGTTTTTGCTGGCCAGTCAAAGCCTGTTACAAGCTTCATTACCGCTGTCGCACTAGGTGGCAAGTGGCATGGCAGCATAAGCATATTTCCTAGATGAGATGTTGACGGAAGGTTTTAGCAGGTCTCTGTCTTTTGTATTGGAGTACATTATCTTCAAACAGACCCTCCAGCAAGCTGACATACATTATCTGGAGTTTGAAACACAGAGAAGAGAGATGTAACCATCAGGGGAGTTTGGGTGTTTTTCTGTTAGATAACACTTGTTGTGCGCTACTGAGTTCTGCATACTAAGTGTACATACAATGGCATCAAGACTCCTGCTTGGGAAGCCATTCAATGAAGGTATGTTGTTCATTACTTCTCAGCTGAGACATCCACATCAACAATCATGAGAGATTGTTGATTTACTGTCCCTCTCTATTAAAAAGCGTGATGTGGAAACCCGCATGACAAAAAACTTTCAAATGATACTGCAAAGCATGACTTGCCTCTGAAACTGTGATTTTCTATTGAATAGATGAATGTGATAATGTTCCTGGTGTTATGTTTATGGGTCAGTCACATGGTGCTGTAATGTCCTCTTTTCAAAAATGCTGGGATGATATAAAGATATAAAAACCTGTGTGATATGATTCATTAGAAAATGAGCTAGTAGTTTTGTGTTCGGCTGCTAGCTCAGTGACTTTTATGCATCCTCTCAAGCAGATGGGTCTGTTCACTTGCATCATACGTAGACTTGCGCAAGTCTCGAAGCAAATAGATATTAGTCTAAATCATGATGTCAGGATAATACATATTATCAGAACCAGTTACCCATGAAGGTCCAGGGTAGCATAAGCCTTCAGCCCATGCTTGCCAAAAAGACGACTCTGCTTGTCGTAAGTGGCGACTAACAGGTGCTAGCGGTCAGGCTCGCTGACTTAGGTGGTACATGTCATCAGTTCCCAGTTGTGCAGATCGATGCTCCTGCTGTTGATCACTGGACTGTCTGGTCCAGATTACTTACAGACCACCACCACATAGTTGGAAAATTGCTGAGTGTGGCAACTGAACTCACTCACTACCAGAACAAGTTGTCCCTGACATTTGCTCATCTTCACTTACCTGTTTAAGGACAGAGTCACTGTACACCAACTGAATTATCATTAGTACAGCCTTGAAGCAAGACTATGCCTTACCTTACATAATGTGCTGATACAAGACATGGCTGGCTAATGGTTGAGGACACAGACATCCCATAGAAAATGAAACCATTCATCAAAATGGATGGGCAGCCTCTTAGGATTGTACTAGTCTGCCTCACAGTCCATGAACCTCATTATTTCCCATACAACCCAGCTCTCCCTGCAGTGCTAAAACCCAAAGGAAGTAAGTCTACATTTCCACAGGTTCAGGTGAATCTCTAGTCTCCCTTGAGTTGCTTCTAAATATAAGTGGATTTCTTGTTACAATCAAAGCTATGTATGTATTCGGAGCCAAAGTGTTAGTCTAGGATTGTACTGCAATACTGTTTCCCTGTCTGGCCACGTTGTCCTTCCAAGTTATCCAGTTAGGCTTGTTTCTGTGTTACTTGTGATATCTCTAAAAGATAGTCATGAAGCTTCTGCTTGTATGTAAGTATGACAAGTGTATCATGGCAGGCAGAATACACCTTATCATCATTCATTTGGACAACTTCCGGTTGGATGATCCCCCAAGATTTCAGAAGTTGGCTCGAAGTTATACAAAGCCTGCCTATCAGCTACACACCTGAGAAAACCCCACGTTGTACAAAGACTGTAGTGTCTCCCTACAACCCCTATGACTTTATAGTCTCTGCCATAGTGTTTCAGATAGATTGGTGAACATTCAAGTGCTCACATAAAACTTTCACATTAATTTATACCATGCCCATGTGTGAGTGGTTTATGTCAGTCATGTGTTGGGCATTACACCAGGCCTGACAGTGTTTGACACCAGGGGTCTGTGTGACTTGTTACACCAGGGTTCTGTGTTACATGTTACACCAGGGCCATGTGTGAGTGGTTACACGAGGACTGTGTGTTACATGTGACACCAGGGCTTTGTGTAACTGGCTACACCAGGGCTTTGTGTGTCTTGTTACACTAGGGCTTTGTGTAACTGGCTACACCAGGGTTTTGTGTGTCTTGTTACACTAGGGCTTTGTGTAATTGGCTACACCAGGGCTTTGTCTGACATGTTGCACCGGGACCATGTGTGAGTGGCTACACCATGGCTTTGTGTGACATGTTACACCAGGGCCATGTGAGAGTAGCTATGCCAGGGCTTACACCAGGACCATGTATAAGAAGCTACACCAGGGCTCTGTGTGTCCTGTTACACCGGGCTGCATGTAACTTGTCACACCAGGGCCATGTATGAGTAGCTACACCAGGGTCATGTGTAAGTGATTACACATGGGCCATTTGTGAGTGATTACACCAGGGCTGTGTGTGACTTGTTCCACCTGGGCCATGTGTGAGTGGCTACACCAGGGCTGTGTGTGACTTGTTCCACCTGGGCCATGTGTGAGTGGCTACATCAGGGCTCGGTGTGACTTGTTACACCTGGGCCATGTGTGAGTGGCTACACCAGGGCTCGGTGTGACTTGTTACACCTAGGCCATGTGTGAGTGGCTACACCAGGGCTGTGTGTGACTTGTTACACCTAGACCATGTGTGAGTGGCTACACCAGGGCTGTGTGTGACTTGTTACACCTAGGCCATGTGTGAGTGGCTACACCAGGGCATTGTGTGACTTATTTCACCTAGACCATGTGTGAGTGGCTACATCAGGGCTGTGTGTGACTTGTTACACCTAGGCCATGTGTGAGTGGCTACACCAGGGCTGTGTGTGACTTGCTACACCTAGGCCATGTGTGAGTGGCTACACCAGGGCTGTGTGTGACTTGTTGCACCGGGACCATGTGTGAGTGGCTACACCAGGGCTGTGTGTGACTTGTTACACCTAGACCATGTGTGAGTGGCTACACCAGGGCTGTGTGTGACTTGTTACACCTAGGCCATGTGTGAGTGGCTACACCAGGGCTGTGTGTGACTTGTTACACCTAGACCATGTGTGAGTGGCTACACCAGGGCTGTGTGTGACTTGTTACACCTAGGCCATGTGTGAGTGGCTACACCAGGGCTGTGTGTGACTTGTTCCACCTAGACCATGTGTGAGTGGCTACACCAGGGCTGTGTGTGACTTTTTACACCTAGGCCATGTGTGAGTGGCTACACCAGGGCTGTGTGTGACTTGTTACACCTAGGCCATGTGTGAGTGGCTACACCAGGGCTGTGTGTGACTTGTTACACCTAGACCATGTGTGAGTGGCTACACCAGGGCTGTGTGTGACTTGTTACACCTAGGCCATGTGTGAGTGGCTACACCAGGGCTGTGTGTGACTTGTTACACCTAGGCCATGTGTGAGTGGCTACATCAGGGCTGTGTGTGACTTGCTACACCTTATTCCATGTGTGAGTGGCTACACCAGGGCATTGTGTGACTTGTTACACCCAGACCATGTGTGAGTGGCTACACCAGGGCTGTGTGTGACTTGTTACACCTAGACCATGTGTGAGTGGCTACACCAGGGCATTGTGTGACTTATTTCACCTAGGCCATGTATGAGGCATCAAGAAATCAGAAAAGATTGGAACTCAGGTCAAATGTGTCACATGTGACTGCTACCAAAATACAAGGAGAACTTTTGATATAGACCCTTATCATGCGAAATCAACAAGGGTTCTGTATGTTGTGTTCCTAAACCACAATCGTGTCAGCTGACATTGACGTGTTGGGACAAATCAGTCTTTCAGAGGATCTTGATATGCTTTCAAGCGTTACTTGATATCAGAGTTTCGCTGCTTTGCCTCCTGCCTCTTTTGTTGGCTGGAAGATTCTGATTGGACAATCTCCTTACTGGCATCGCAAGTTGGTTTGTTGGGAGATTTATCTATCCACTCTGTGTGCTCTAGTCTGAGTAGCTTTGCTAAACAAGGCTCTTTGGTCGTTATGTGGCAAGGGGCATTAATTAGTGAATCACTCACCACTGGAAAATGTTCTTTTGACTTGGCTGCTTAGATTTTGAGAATTTTGGGAATTGTAACGTTGGTTTTTGTATATGTGTACATGCATGTCTTGACCGTGGAACATTGCTCATAACATTCAATATTCACTAATTCATCATCTCTAGACTGCATTGTTTACTCTAGTATGTTCAAGTAACCCAGACCAACATCTTGTGAGACTCCACTGCAACCAACAACTTCCTCTTGTCATAGACTGCAGTTGTCGGACATATGGAAGGTTGTCACAGTCTATGGTTTGATCTCACATAGGTTTTAGAGGTGTATTTATTGTACCATGGTAACTGGACCCTCTATCCATGAAGATCTGTGTTAGAATTGATCTCCAGTAACCCTTGCTTCTTGCAAGAGATGACTAATGGGATCAAGTGGTCTGGCTTGCTGACCTGCTGGACACATGTGATCAGATTCCAATTGTGTAGATTGATGCTCATGATGATTATCACTGATTGTTTGATCTAAATTCGATTATTTACAGATTGCCACCATATAGCTGGAATATTGCTGAGTGCAGAGTAAAACTAAACTACTCATTCACTCACTAACTGGAACATTATATTTCCTGAAGGAATAAAAATTTGTCAGTCAAGAAAAAAACTTGGTATCACAGTGTTACATGATGTTTAACTTATTGTCTAGCTATGAACACGTCTGCTTACAATTGCATCACTAAAGCATATGTTGTTTTCTTGCCAAGTTAAATTTCTTTTACATTTGTCATTTCAGGAACTTTCCCATCGTTGTGCAGCAGCCTCTGATTGGATACAATGATCACATGACTGAACAATCAACACTGGAATACTGTTGTTTTCAAAAAGTGAATGATAGCATTCATCTGTTGTTTTTGTAAGTTTATTGTGATTGTGCTTCGTATTGGTAAGACCATGTAATACTTGGATTCAAAGTCTGCCGACATGCTGAATTTCTGTGGAAATATTCTGTGTGAAGATCTGAGGTCAAGGGGAGGTAACTATGCAGACATCACCCGAACCTCAGCCTTTGACGAGGCTGAATGTAACGAAACATGATCGAATATGGGATAAGGAATCTCCCAAAGGATTCTTTGGATTTGACAATTCTAATGCTCTGTTTTCACCACCATTAAAACATATAACTCCAGAAACAACAGAAGAATTGTGGGAAAAGTTTGATCCTCTGGACTTACTAGTTGACTCGGCAAGTGAGAAGAGTATTAAAAGTGAGTCATCATCGGATACGATGATAATGATGACAACTGAAGAAGAGAACAGAAACAAAGAACGAATAAAGAATAGTTTCATGGAATATGAACAGCAGAAAAGTGGAAAGAATCCCCACATGAAGCAAGCTCCACACAGTTACCCATCAGACCGTTTTATTGACCAACACTGTGATTACACCAACAACAATGGTCATAAGAATCCTGATGAAGATTTCCTCAATGATGAAGGTTACGGCACTGATAGTCGAACGAATACCACTGCCTCTTTGTCATCTCCCTTGTCATCAAGCTTGTCATCCTTGTTGACATCAGAAAGTTCGTCTAGTCAGGGTAGCATGCAAAAGAATTTAAATGTGAATGCACGATCCCAGCAAATTCCAAGTAATGGACGGATAGTTGTTGGCACTCGTCAGAACATTATTGCAAAGAAAAAGTCCCAACCAGTGGAAAAGCAGGACAATTCGCTAATGGAAAAGTTGCGTGCATTGACAACAATTCAGGAAGAAGAGTTGGCAGGCCCAGAAAGCACCAATCAGCAAGTGCCTTACAGCAGTGCAGAAAGCAGAAAGGCACCTGACCACAGGTCAAATGACTATGTGCATGAACATCGATTCCGTGAAAGTCAAAGGTCATATGTTAATGACCAGAAAACGTTTGTTAAGGAACCTGGTAGTTTTGCTATTGAAGGCACCAGATATACAAATGACTTAAGGAATCCAGAACTAAGGTTCAGTGGTGACACTGGAAGAACTGAGCAGACAGGATACAAGCAAAAACATACAAATGATGCCGAACGTAAAATGTTCATGGAGGAAAGTAGCTGGAATGCACAAGAGGGAATATTTCGAGCTGTGCCTGTGAAAATTGGCCAAGGACCTATCAATTCAAACCGACGAAAAAGTGACGGTACTGATACTCATCGGCACTCTGTGTCCCAGATGGAAAACATCTCCATCACTGGAACAGATGCGTTCAGACGTTCAGAGGCAGAGACCCAAGAACCAGATTCCAGAAATTGTAATGGTGATATGTCTAATTTGGCTTCAAGGCCACGACCTCATTTGCATGGTGACAGTGTTAATTATGGCCAATCTGTGGATATTCCTCCACCCAATTTAACCAAGTATCGCAATCACATGTACTCTATGCCTAATCTGGCACATGACGTAAGGTCAGCTCCCCACACAGGTCAGGTGGTCATGCGGAGACCAAAAATATCTCCCCATCAAAATGCCCGCAAACCAGATTTCCGTTACTCTTGGGACTGTAGTGATGTTCATTTGATGCACTCCAAGTTTGAGTTGGACAGTCGTAATTTGACCAACAACAACACTGTCCAGATCGATGAAACACCACAACTGTCCAGTCAGTTCCGGGCAACATCTGAAATGGCATTGCAAAATGGAAGGGCACTCTTTGCACCATCGTCTGACATTTATAAACTATTCCAAGGTCAAGGTCGCACTGGTTTTTCGCAGGGAAAGCAAGCATCACATCGTCACAGTTTTCATGCAATGCCTTCCCAAACAAACTTGTCATTGCAAGCTACAGACCCTTCCATGGAAGAGGTGCGGCATCGTTTACGGGCCGCCTCGTCCAACCGTTGTGGCTCTCCATCCCGAGCCAAGAATGGCCCGGTCAGGGCAAGTCATGAGATATACAAGTATAACAACACTGACAGCCACCCTCCCCACATGGCAAACCATCAGGTTCGACCAAATTCTTTAACGGAGGCAAATGACAAACTGTCGACACTTGTCTGATTTTTGTTTACATTATGTTTAATCAGGAATGGACAATTGTGATTATGTTGTTAATAATTGTTGAGACATTTTCAATTTGTTTTGGTTAAGATTATTATATTTACAACTACTCATGAATATTTGTTGCTGAAAAGTGCCTGTATGAACATTTGATAAGATTTTTGAATACCAGTTTAAAAGTAATTCATATAAATTTCTATATTTTCTGATCATTTCAGCCCGATATCATTGTAATACAAATTACAAGCGTGAACTGGAAGCTATATATTTTATAAATTATTCCTCAGAGGGTATTGCAGTGGGCACTTGCAGAAATTTCACATTTTGGTTCTTGAAACTTCTTTTATCAAGGCAACACAACTATATATATTTTTTCATTAGCATTATGGTCTGTGAAGCAGATATGTTATTGTCCATCATTTGTCATTATGTTGGCTATTCCTTTAGAGCTTAGTAAGTTATTCCACTGCCACACTTAAGCATATGTGCTCAATAAACAATAAAAGTAAAGATTTATGTAAATTTAATGAGATATTTCAGGTTGTGTTTCCTAACAGGATTAGTTTTGACTGGACATACTGTGAATGCTTTGCATGGCTGTTTGCAATGAACGTTCTTTTTTATGCTGAGAAAGGTTATACATTTTTGGGTGCTTTTGGGAGATGTTTTAGACTCATTTTGGAACAGTCTAATTGTTTACAACTATATTTACTACGCAAAGTATTTGTGGAAAATATAGAAGACATTGAATCTTGGCCATTGTTAAGTTCTTCTGTATGTTGTGTTAAAGACACACTATTGTATATAGCATGTGTAACCCTAGCAACATAGGGTTGTGTCTGCTAATGGCTTCAATATATATTTATGAATATTTAACAGGCCTCAATACCTCGTTTGCATGCTTCACAATCAAATCAAGGCAGCAATCTTACCATTTTGAAAGTCACTTAATCAGAAACCCTTCATTTATATGACCGGCAACATGGATAAAAGGTTTACTTTTTATTCAGTGAGTGCTGCTTTTCATAAATCCAAAAACATACCGAAGCTGAATGTTTGATCTGATAATTGATGACCATATCCACTAAGTTCTAGTTGGAATTACCTTCAATCTGCCTCCACCCGACTACTGTTTTGTAAGGCCAAATGTATTAATGTTGTGGTTCCGTTTACACCTCTCTAAAATTTAGGGTAGATTGTTAGGATTTTAAAATGTTTTTACATTCTTTTTTAAATACAGGTAACACATTTATCAATGTGTAACGGTTTATTCAATCAAGTTGTGGCCATCACTTAGACTAGCTCTATCAGAATGACTAGTGTCCATAAGTGCTGGAAAACCAGTGGTATATGAAAATTCTTTTTATTCATACTGCTTAAAGATATAGTGTCAGCACCAGAATTCAAGGGTCGGTTGTGCAATCAGAACCACAACATTTTTTAATATTTAGGCCTCTGACCAGTAAGAAAGTGCATGATGAATGTGATAAATAGATAATTTTGCTGTTCTTGTCAAACAACAATTTTATCTGATCTTGTGACTCAGGCTGGTGTAGGGGCAGTCATCAGAGACACCACTTGACTGTGCAGAGTTACCTCCCCTATGCAGGTTAGGACCATGTTCTTGCTTGTGGATGTCTGCAGAGACCATATGATTATATCTTCATACAGGCTCTGATAACCCCAAGGTAATAAACATCTGCATAACGCACGGCTTTCTTGTCCTTAAAGCTGTTATTCTGTACCATAGCTGTAAAATTGTTCACATTTGCAATAAGCCCAGCTCACACGCTTACCTCGTCACTTGACAATGTTCTATATCAACCTTAGCATGTCTTTTGATGAGATAAACATGTTATTTGACAAGCAAATCCAAATATCATCTACATATCATTTTAAGGTTTTTTTATCACTTTGAATATGTTTTGTTGCATATATCATGTTGTTATCCCTGACCTTTCTCCGAGACAGACCTATACATCTACCCATGTACATTAGATATATCAACCACAGATGATACTGTACAGATATAAATAATAACTTTGACATACTTAATTAAGATGATTTGGGCCACTCCATTAAGAATTGCCTCATTTCAACACAGTATTAAATTTGATGACTTTTGCTATAGCATGAAGAAGTATCAAAAGTTGGATATACAGACTGGTTTTACCAGACAAAGGATTATCTCATAGTTACACTGGCTCTGTGATTATAGTGAATGTGTAGAAAACACCGTAGATTTCTGTATCAACCCTGCATCTCAGTTTAACTCAAATCAGCAATGCCACGTCACTCATTTCTCATATATAATTCTCAATGCAGAATTGTGCCCCTTGGGCATGCCTGGTTTGATCACTATGATGGTGGATTTGAATCCCAGTTCACCAAGATTATGTTTCTAGATTTGTCAATACCATACCAGTTCTTCCTTAAAAGTGAAAAAATATCTGAGCCTTGCCTCACATCAGATGTCCCTCCCCATCAGTTGAGTGCTCCTCACACATTTAGCTCACACACTGTGATATACCTGGTAAACTGGTCAAAGTGGTGTTAAGCTGAACCCTCACTCATATCCATCATTCTATGTCAAGACACTGCTTATCTCCCTTTGCTCTCAATGTATTTTCTCAAAGGGATAGAATGTTTCAACTGAACTGGAATTAGCAACATGAGGAAATATTAAGTTCTTTCCAACATAAATAAAGAGTCAGGTGCTATACTGCAATATTCTTTACTCTTAACTTTTTAATTTGGAGATAAATTTTAGTTAATACCTTTTTAAGAAAGTAAGATACATTATGGATAGCAGATTGTTTATTATGTATGATGTGACTCTTGCTTCACAACAGTATAAGGATCTATACTGAAATGTCGCATCATTTATAATAGAGAAGTTGTTACCCATAAACTATCTTACTTTCTTATTACTCACCAACTTCTAAATGTTAGTCAAACTGCTTATATGCCGTTTGCTCTGGAGCATTTTTGTTTAGTGTTAGCAGGCTGTATTGCCCCATGAGTTAGAACCTGTATACACACTTTTAGGAGAACTTTAAAAGTTGTTATTTTTATTTCTCTCCCAAAGGTAAATCCCACTTAATTACATTTCTGTTATATTTTTGTAGAACAGCATTATTTAATGAACTGTGATGTTCCGGTTGTTATTATTCCCACTATTCATGCTAAATCTGTATGCCAGTCTGAAAATAATAATATATCAAATACTTGTATTATTTGTTACAAAGATCTACTGAATATTGCTTATAATTTTATAGCAGTCTGAGGCATGAGATACAGTCAAACTGAGACTGAGATGGTTTTACTTCTAGTGTTTAATCACTTCAGTCAGTGATACATGTGAATGAATATATGTACAGATGACTATTTATCAAATCATTACTTATTCCTATATATATAAAGCATTCTTCTCAAAGACTGTACAGATCGTCAGCTTTGAGAATGTTTACTAGGCTTAATGCTGTTGATGCTTTACCATTAATAAAAAGCTGCCCAGTGATGGGAAGAAATTGAAAAGGTGTTCGATTAGGTCCAGTCTATTCCCTCACAAGCTCTGTGAATTACTGTAGCTAGCTTCAGTGTCTCCTGTAACGTGCTCTCTGTGAGTAATGGATGTAGCGACTGGTTGGTGTGCCAAGCACAGCAACATACAGTGTCAATGTATGTGAAACCCTCACAGCAGCATGTTGTCATGTTGTCATGTTGTTTTTGGGCACAAGTTATCATGATGAAGTGTTTATAAGTTCAACATTATCTGGGAAGTAAATAAGATCATGAAACAAATGTTAAATTTAGTGGGGTGTCAACACTCACCCCTCTGCCACACTCTACAATAAGTGAAGAACCACCAGTTCCTTGAGGAAAAATGAAAAATCTACTTCTTCAGTCACACTTCTCAGCTCTTGTCAGTGTTTTGTGTGAATTACTAGCTATAGGAGTCACTATAGCTGGTTTATTAGTGGTACACAGAGCTGTGTGTTGCTGGTGGTGTATGTGCTGGACATAAACACACAGGTAATGTTGGTATATAGAACGTGTTCTGTGCAAGCACTGGTGTATTATTCAGCTTGCTTCACATGCACATCTGTATTCAATAAAAAATGTGTAAATCTAATGATCATTGTGGGTTTTTTTCATGTCCTGCATGTAAAGTGTGTCTGGACCTTACAAACAAGGGATGTGGGGTCGCCTAGTGGTTAAACACTCCCAAATTCCCAACATGAGTATGTCTGATGCTCATTTCTGGTGTCCTCCGTGGTAATTAAGCTAATATGTTGCTGAAATCGGGCTAAACCCACACTCACTCACTCACTCACTTTAACAAACCTTTTTTAACCTAACTCCCAAGTGCACATTAGAAATGGACTCAAAACATAAAGTAAGGTTACATTGTATGTAGCTCAATTGTAGAATATTCATAATAGGACCGGTTGCCTGAACCCAAAGTCAGCTTCCAAGTTTTTCGCAGTCTGTCCTGGAAAGTGAGTGAGTGAGTTAAGTTTTACGCCACCTATAGCAATATTCCAGGAATATCACGGCGGGGGACACCAGAAAATGGGCTTCACACATTGTACCCATGTGGGAAATCGAACCTGGGTCTTCAGCTGTCCTGGAAAGCAGTTAGTGTGACACCAAGAAGCAAGTTTTCAATTTAACTTTACAAATCAGTATAAACAAACGCCCTGGCGGCATGCTCCCTTCTGAACACACTGATCACTTACTACACACACCTCACCAACAACCCACTTGCCATCCAACACCGACAGTGGAAGGATGGTAAAGGCCCAGACCGTCTGTGGGATCGAAATGTTGCAGAATCGACAACGTGAGATGCGCACGTAAAATATTCAGTCATCGCGAAAACATGGCTGTATCGCTCCGAACCGCAAGACAATTGTGTGTCAGACTCTTGAATTGCCTTAAAGTGTTTGTATGTTTGCTGCGTATTAATGATACCCGTAAGAAATTATTTAACCACATCGTGTAGGTCAGTCTATTCCATGTCTTGGGGAAATTACATACCTTCATTAGGAGGATGATTCTGCTATCTCAAGCAACGGGAGATGGGGTGTGTTAGTCTTTCGGTTCAGGTGTTCGCTCGTCACGCTGAAAAACCGGGTTCTACTCCCCACACGGGTACAATGTGTGAAGCCGTTTCTGGTGTTCCCCGCCGTGACATTGCTGGATTATGCTGAAAGCTACGTAAAACCCAACTCACTCACTTACTCACTCCTACGGCACTCATGAACATACATAGCTTACTACACTGAGAAGTGGAATGTTAATAGTGCGAATGTGAATGCTGACTTCCGCTCCTGTTATCCACAACGACGACATGAAACGCAACGTAGCGTTCGCTCTTTCACACCAAAGACAGCAAGTATACTGTATGTCAATCGAGCTGGTTTGGAGGTTGATTGTGGTACGGACCCCCAGACCTCTTCAGTGGTCTTGTGTCAGCATTTAGGACATCCTGGGGATCTGTTCACCACGACATCAATACGATCGGCATGGAATCATGTAGTCTGTCCCACATACCCTGAAACAAATATACCCAGCCCATACAAGTCTAGAATATGAAGAAAGTCACCGGGCTTCTTTCTATCACATTTTATAAACGTAATTTAGAAACTGTTTAGTTTGGTTTGAGAGACTTGGTGTTAGTTGTTATGTCAAGGGGGATAATGCTTGTTTTGTATTAGGGAATAATGCGAATAATGGATCGTGTAATCATTACATTTCACGCTCGTCCAGCTAGTATTAACGTGTTGGTTTTGAGTTTTCGGCTCAAGGAAAAAAAATCGATATTCGTATTGACTCAGGAAAACACTAGTATTTATTACTTATTTATTTGTACATAAACTATTTTCCTCACAAAAACTAAGCAACAAGTATTTTTAGTGTGAAATCTTTATCAATCGCGATAGCGATTTTTGCCGAGATGTTACAGAAAGGTGAATAATCAAAGAATACATAACCTTCAGTAACTGTCAAACTGGTTTACCTGATAACATTGATAACGTCACCCGAACACATTCTCCCTCAGAAACAACATGCAAATGTGTGGCATGAATGTGTTCCACAGGTCAAACATGCAGTCTGATCGGTGTTTACGGTTCACTCCAAGCCTCTGGATGAACTTGAACAGGTATTATACATACAGAATGACAGAACATTCCACAACAGCAACATGCAACTTTGGTCAATGCAAAGACGTGTAGAAGCATGCATAACGTTTTGCTCCATCAAAACCGCACATTTGCACTTCTGTTTCACAGGTACATGGTTTTACTGATTTGTAGGTCTCTTATTGTTCAATATCACTTTATTTCATTTTGTTAATCATGTGTACATATGTTTTACCTTTCTATTGTATCATTCCGTGGTTTACAATTTCAACAAATGAACATGTAATGAGACTAAAAAAAATGTGTTGCTTAACTTTTGGTGAGGAGTATATATTGATTTCTAAATTCGAGCATGTGGTGATACGGACGCCTTTCCACCGCTGCAGACCAGAGAGTTGCCACGATGGCTATACTACTTTTCTGTAGTCACAAAGTATGCTAACACATGCGGAAATCGAACCCACACCCTCAGAGTCAGGCACCTAACCGCCAGCTCACTAAGTCAGGCGCCTGACCCGCTCAGCTACCGAAGATTCCACGGAATGGGACTCAACCCAACAAAAGTACAAGAATGTGTACTTTATTGAGAACGAGCAATCCCAAATATAACATAGCATGTGCGGCCACTTTCTAAGTATCATTGTGTGTTCACAAAGTATTCTGTCTTGCCGGCAAAATATTCTACTGTACCACAGGGTGATTGGTATTACGGATCATAAAAGAAACACACACAAAAACACCCAGCTGCCACTCACCACGGTATTCCCCAATGTGGATTTATTCAACAAGTAACCATAGGAATGCAGTGGATCAATAACAGAATTAACAGAAACCGTTATCAGAAAGCGAAACTATTCAGGGTCCGGTACGGGTTTAGCTTATCACCATGGCCCATCCTTACAATAACTCCAAACCCAGTCCTCTCCCAAAAACATTTCCCACAAGACACAGGTACCAGCTAACATATTTCAATTTCATATTTGCTTTATCACGGTGGTATTTTAACTGTGGCACCCTAAAAATATGCACTGAAAACTATTCTCACGTATTAGATTTTCGCTCACATTCTAACGACTGCATTTTTTAAAATGCTAACTTTTGTTTTATTTTCATTGCAACTGTTTCTTACATCTTGTTCTGCATATACAAATAATTACATGAAAACTTGTTCACTTATTCAAAGATAACTAGCCTATGAATATATCCATATAATTAAATTCTCAGCACACATCAGGCTATTGGGGCACCCATTTCATCATTAGAATAAATTTGTTTGTGTGCTGTTGAACGCTTCACTCTGCAATATTCACGCTATATGGCGACAGTCTGTAAATAATCGAGTCTGGAACAAACATTCCAGTGATCAACACCATGACCATCAATCTA
Organism: Haliotis asinina; assembly: GCF_037392515.1. Lineage (NCBI taxonomy): Eukaryota > Metazoa > Mollusca > Gastropoda > Lepetellida > Haliotidae > Haliotis > Haliotis asinina. Next base: position 25,379,530 of record NC_090295.1, read on the forward strand.
CGTGATTAATATAGGTTGACGTGTGTCAACCAAAGCAGTGAGAATTATTCATTAAAAAATGAGTCACAGGCTCATTAACATATCATATAAATACTTTATGTCAGATACGTATGTGCGTTTGAGATCCATACATACAATTTACTGAACAAAAATATATAATTTGATAATTTACACAGTTTACATGCTAAGTGGGAATCAATTCCTAAAGGAACTTGTTGTGAAACCTACATAGTTTGGAGATATGTGTTGTAACAATTTTATTTTGAAAATAATTAACTTCACAAATCAATACAAATTCGTACACGGGAGTCACTGTGACAGTACAAAATAGATACGGGGTAAGGAAGAGAGTTTCTTTATTAAGAGGAACACAATGTTTCGGAGTCCGTTCTCATTCATCAGGTGAGTGAGTAAGGCTACAGTCCAAAACGTCATGTTCCTCATAATAATGAAGCTGACATCCATAAAAGCTCTCTTCCTTGTATACATAACTTATAAATGTCATTCAAGGACCTAGATACGGAGTAGAAAGACTAATTCAGAGAGAGTATAACAGAGATAAGGTGATTAAGAGCAATTGAAGACAATGCTGGTAACATTCCCCCAGTTCTCGATAACAACAATCTCACTTGCTCACTGGCCTAGGTAGGGTATATGGCATGATCGTCACACATAATGTTGCTCTTCGTGTACTTGAAGATATGATGTGAGATGGATCTAGATAGTACCCTTATAGTTGTTTCATTTGTTCTGAGGTTTCCGGGCGAAGGCGTCGTGAATAATAAACAGATGATCTAAGGGAGGCAACCCAATGTCGATTATGCGTGAAAACGCTGATCTATTGTTGTGACAGTTTATGAGGATGATGATATCGATCGGTTCGTTCATATTGACAAAGGCTTATATTACGGCGTGTGTAGAACGTATTACGTGATATTCTCATTTATTTCGCTTTTGCACATGTGTAAGAATCAACAGACATCATCAATATTCGCGTTGAAAATTCTCTATCCGGATAGGTATTTGCTGAGCACCGCCTTCTTTGTCTCGTCCAATGAAAACGATGTTGGACATCCATCAACCAATGAACAACGAGCAGGTGCCCGTGACGTATAATAATAGAAGACGGCTGATAATAGGTCAACAAAATGGCCGTCTGTTAATAAAGTCAGAATGCAAGTTCTTTGTGAGTATATTGATGATTTATTTATCTCGAGTAATGCTTCCGTAAAGACAACATTGATGTATTGATAGACAAATATTATGTTGATTTATTTCACGTGCTTTTGATTTAATTGCTGTTAACGGAACTCCTAAAATTTACCCCAAAATGAACGACGGAACCGGCAGACAAATCTTCCCCGTGGGGGGGTCATTGGCCCTGAATAACAGGGGCAGATAAGTAAGGAGGAATGTCTGGATCCTCCAATAGATCAACATCTTACAATCGTATCCCTAGCAATTTCACAGAGTGCATGAGACTGTAGCTATAAGGGACTCCATTTATGTGATCACAAACAGACGGCGTTACAGAAACCTTTAAGCATATTAATTTTAACAATACATTTTTCTGAGGAGAACCTACTCCGTATTTAGGCTTTTCTTCCTGCTGTCCAACGGTAAACTACCCGTGGAGACTATGACTTGTAGCTCTTGAAGTATTGAAATACTCTCAGCGCGGAAAATCCGTGCAAGGGTATGCTGTTTTTTTGTGAATTCGTAGACTGGGTCCTTACTATTGTTGAGATGCAGCTTTGATGTTAGGCGAGGATTTTATGCTAAATATTGCTGCATTTTTCGTTTTATCTCTTGAAAAAAGTTAGTATGAACATGAGGAAAGCTGTGCATGAGGACTTTAATGCTTTGTTTTTATATGACTACCCTCATGCAGCAGTGAATGGTTACTGAAGTAATGTCATGCCATATATTCAACTGTAGAGGCCTCATTGCCTATGTTAATTAGACAGTTTGTTGTGAGAGGCAACTAACAGAAATGGGTGGTCAGGCTCGCTGACTTGGTTGACACATCATTGTATTTAAACTGCATTGATCGATGCTCATGCTGTTGATCACTAGATTGTCTGACACAGATTATTCACAGATAGTTGCTACAGAGCTGTAACATGCCAAGAGTGGCATTAACAGCGAACCATCAGAAGTAAATGAAACATTGTTAATTATCAAACTAAGTTCTTTGGGTTTGATTTACCCAACCCTGTTTCCGTTAAGTTTGACTCGCACACTCGTAACTTGTTGTTTTTAGAAAACTAAGGAGAGGACGGCCAACTGGAACCATGTCTGAGCAGCGAACAAGCACCAGCACCCCAGGGACGCCAACCGCGCCCCCACAGGCACCCCCAATAGTGACAATGGCCAACATTCGGTCATCGTCTACTCTATCCCAGATACCGCAGGTGCAAGTGATTCCCCAGCCAATGCACAGTCCACCTTATCTATCTAACTTCCCTTACAACCCACAGATCATGCTTCAGAATGCTGCAGTTGGTGAGTGACAACTTGGATTTGTCTTCATTATTGTACATCTGTTTTCCAGAATGGAAATTGTAATTGGAGTGGACTTACATTCTAACAGTACTGTGATGCTGATGTGAACCACAATATGTCTGATTACAATCCCTGTATTCAATATATATTATACATTACACATCATGCTATAGTGTGTCGCTAATAACAGCACATGATCAACAATGTAGATTCACTCATACTTGGCCATCAACAAAATAACGTTCACATTACTCTTAGTGTGTATGCTTCTCCGCTCTAATATCTTTAGTCTCAGTAGTACTTGAAAAATTATTTGTTTGTCATGTGTAAATACTCGGAGCATTTCAGCAGAATCTCTGTATATCCCATTTAGCTGAAACAGGTTTGAAATATTGTGGTTCAGCGTTTGGAATCTGCAGCATTCCTGTGCTCTTTTGTCAGACCCTATTACTTGCATGACCGTGGACTGTTATCCCAGATTAGGATGCTAACTGATCTACCTCTCTCATCTTCAGATAGCATCAACTCACTTGTTCATGTTTGTCCTTTCAGCAGCCATGGCCCAACAACAGCTTAACATGGCAGCTGCGATGCAAGGACGCCCTCCGTCAGTGAGCCCAACAAGCCCTGGCTTGATGTCACCCACATCCTCACAGGTAGGCAACTTCTTCAAACTGTTGTGAACTGCTTATCATGTTCCCTTGAGCTGTGATAGAAGGAGTTTGGATCAAGTACACAACCAGGGGAGATAACTCACATCATCACCTTTGTGAGGGTTGCACCTAAGGAATAGACATTGTAAAGAGATAGCAATTTTTAATCGATGATTCCGAGTAAATCATGTCAATAGTGTGGCATGTTAATGTTGGACATTGTTGCTTTATTTCATGATAGAGCACCATGTACATGCTACTCCCATGTTTAATTTATCTGTTGCCTTCATTATGTTTCTGGATTTGAGTTACATTTCATAAAAATGTGGTTAATACTCGAGCCTCTGCATGATTTCAGTCTGACTAGAATGTTCAAAGCTAGGTTAAACCTAAGTCACTCACACACTAATAACTAGTCATTTTGAAACAGGAATTTTTCTGATCATATGTTTACAGTATTAGTGAATGCAATTTAGAGTAAGTCACTGGAGCAGAATGACAGTTCGTTATATTCGTCTGTTCATAGTAAACATAATTTGTTGTACCATGAGTATTACATTTGAACATAAACAAACAGATGCAACAGCAACTTTTCATCCTAGGTCAGTCATCGGTTGTGTTGAAGTTTGTTATTGTGTAACTGTGGATATATCCCAAATGGTTATTGATTTTCTTGATATATATTCATGAAGAAAAGTAGGCGATATTCCAGCAGTATCATTGCACTGGCCATCAGCAAGGATTCACACATTGGGAACACAGGACTTTGCATAATGAGGGAATGACTATAACCCACTAATCCCAGAAAAGAAGCCAGATATGAAGACTGAGTTGGAAGTCATTTTAGGAATACCCAGGACGTAACAAAAGCTGAATATGCAACAGACATAACCATATGAAATAGACACACCAAGTTGATTTGTATAGGAAGAACGGCCTGAAAGGCTTTGGAATACTTTTGGATTGGAGGTGATTTATCAAGTTAAGTGTCAAATAAGGATGATGATAGAGAAGGGATGTACCATGAATGTTTTACAGCCGGATCCTGTGGTGGAAGCGTAGTTGGGTGGGTGGTGGTTTCCTACAATGATCAAACAACATCTAGTGTCTTGACAACATCAGACCATTGTGTTGTTATTATCCCTCTGGCATGTAATGTGGGATGATATAGTTGTCGCTTCATCCATGATCATTTTATTTTCCAGAGCATAACCCAAAAACCATTAAGTAGTTTTAGACCAAAGTTGGTAGATATAACAAACTGAATCTAAGGTTGTACCTTTTGCTATTTACAGATTTTTTCATGATTTCCATGAAAATGATTTGGACTTAGTCTTAAAAATCATTAAGCTGGACTGTAACTGTCAGATGATTTGTTCTTTCAAATATGTGGGGGCCGGGGGATAGGCCATCTTCAGATGACTCTTGTAATGAAATCAGACAGCAGCACATTATTCCAGTACTGAATGGTAAATTTTAACTGGCTGCTTCTATAAAATGTCAGATCCCTAGAATAGGAAACTAACTCAACACAAATTTAGTACAGTCAAGTCGTGTTAATCTGACATTGACTGCTGCACAGCAAACTGTTGGACTAATGAGGATGTTGGACTGAACAGAATAGTTACATTTATTCAATATTTTACCAACAAAAGCATCCGATAAAGCTGATTGTCGGATGAACGGAGGTCGGAATAACGAGACTTGACCGTAATTGTTGTTGATAGCCCCTGTTATGTATCTTCAAGCAGGTTGGTTTAGGTGTAGACTAGGGAACCAGCATCCCAGCTCGGTCATCACAAAGTTCTTTTACAATTTACTTTTCCTTATCCTGACTCATGCTTATTGTATCTCCTCTCTCTATGCAAAGATATTGGAACACTTGAAATCCCTAGAAGTTCCCTTCTAACTGAGGTGGATGCACAATACACTTACCCATCGGGAGCGTCCCTTTCTTCCCATTACGGTCACATGACCAGCCATACTTATCACTCTCTCATTCATCGCCCAATGAGGGCGGTTGGAGGCACACTTGGGTCACGATACTACGATAAGCATTTGCTTTAATTTTGGGCATATAATCTAAATTATATCGTATTCAATTTGGGGATTGTAATTACCATCATTTATGTAAAATTAGAAAGGATGATCCTTTCTACTCTTATGACGCAGAAGAAGGATCAGCAATTTATTTCGGAGCATCTAGCCTTGACATCTGCTGGATTGAATTTACTACTGCGGCAAGGTCTACTATCAGCGTCATCTTGGGGCAACAGCTTTACTAAACCCTTGTATAGGGCTCCCTGGTCAGCTACCATGGTATTCGAATGGTATGGCAGAATTGAGGACGTCGCCAAATCCATTGCTCTGGATACCAGGGAAGTAATGATGTTAAAGTCCATTGACACTTTGACCAGTGTCCTCAAGAAGACTTCTCAGCGTTACTCCAGCAAGGCAAAGTTTCAGAGAGTGAGAGACGAGAAGTACAATGCTTGTAATGGCAAGGGTTTATTGCATCGCTCAACTGGATGAAACAAGTGCACCCTTGGAACAGGATATCCTGCCAGGAGTGCTAAAGGAGGAAAGCACTGAAGATTTAGACTTATTTAGAGTGACTTGAACCTTTTTTCAGCTGTTCCCATACAACCTTCACGAGTGGATAGATGTCTACAGCACTGCTGGAGGAATTTGAGACTCCTCCATGATGAATAGGCCATGAACATCCAACGACACAGCTACAAAATCCCACTACAGGCAACACAACCGCTCACAATATACCCAAACTTGCTGACCCCATATCATCTCTTCTTGCGAAACGTGCAGTTGGAAAACTGCGTCTGGATTGACTAACACCAGGATTCTACTCCCAATTTTTCTGGTGCCCAAGGGAAACTTCAAAGAAAGGCTTCAACTTATATACAGTATGAAGGAATTCAACATCTACCACAACTGCGGCATCTCATCCGTCCAGGTGATTTTCTAGCCAGCATCTGTCTACAAGATGCCTACCTGCACATTCTGATACATTCGGACTCCAGGGAATATCTGCGCTTCCAGTTCAACGGTCAGCACTACCAATGGATAGTTCTACTGTTTGGAATATCTTTGGCCCCCTGGCTATGTAATCAGGTCACCAAGCCAATAGTCACTTATCTACATTGATGGGGACTTTGCAGCACCATTTACCTGGATGACAGCATTCAAGCCCATCACGAGACAAGTCAACTCAGACTATAGTTAGACTTCACCATCAGGCTGCTAACTCAACTCAGATGGCTTGTGACATCAGAATCAGAGCTGCTGCAAGATCTTCAATTCCTTGGGACTTTATTCATCACTCCGTTGAACTGCATTGTCGTCCCAGGGTATTGATGGGTCAAAATTCAAGGCATGATAGAACAAGCTCTGCCCTTTCCATAGCCACTACAGTGGAAATGTCTACTTGGTCTGCTCATATCAGCACTGAATTTGACCAGACGAGGACATTTACAATTGTACCCATTGCAACAGTTCCTGATTCAGCATCTCAACATGTTACATTGGATTGCTCTGCCGGACAACCTGAGATCATATCTACTATGGTGGACTTACTGATCGATTGTCTGGGCAGGGACCTATTTACTAGAGCCAGTCTACAACATGCATCTCTACATAGGTGCATCACTACAATGTTGGGGCCCTTACCTAAACAATAAGGTGGCAGCAGGAATCTGGACAAGCAAGGAACGCATTCTGCATGTCAACGACCTGGAGACTAAAGCTGTAGTCAATGCAGTACGACACTGGTCGACAGCATTGAGGAACAAACTACTGATAGTTCATACAGACAACTCCACAGTAGCATTCTACATAAGCAAACAAAAATCAACACGATCTCACCCATGTAAAGGCTAATGTCACATCCCAGGTGCATACAACATCATGGCTGATGCACTGTCACGCCCTCTACAACCATCTCCAACAGAATAGATGCTACATTGAGAGACATTTCGACTCATCAGTCAGACATTCAGATCCCCGCAAACAGACCTATTTGCCACAAGGTTCAACAAGCAGATATCAACAATCTTATCTCCACTCCATTCGGATCCGTTAGCATGGGCAACAGATGCTCTCAGCATCTCGTTTGAAGGACTGAACGATTGCGCACTGCCCCCTCAAGTACTACTACCGAAAGTCATCAGGAAGATAAAACAAACGATGCTGATTTAAATGATTTTGGTCAGCAAAAGATTGGTTCCTAGTAATCATCGAGGAACTAGGACAACCAACACTGCAACTACCAGTCAACTATGATGGATGGCCTTTTTCTTAATTCGAATACAGTGTTTGCTAATCACTACCTACAGGACATTGCCACGGAGGACCTCGCTGGCATTCACCAGTTTCAACCACTTGTTGCATAACAACTAACGGTTCCTCAAAGGCACTGAGTTTCCCTCACCCTTTTATCACATGACTTGTTGAGACCAAGACACTCTGCAGAGTGAAATGGTTAAGAGTCGATGCGCATGTCTTGCTCAAGCTAGCATGAGTGATTATGATCCTGTACTCGTAATGAAGATACTTGTATATGAAGAAGGGTTGCGACTGGTCTTGATTAGAAATCGTGACATACAGTTGCATTAGACACTAGCTGATCTATGTATCATCACATTCCAGTCAACAAATGCTTCAAAAGAAGACAGGTTCAACAGATAAATGCTGGAAGAACAGGGCCCAACTATCACTGTTAGAGTTCCTGAAAGGGGGGCAGTACTGGACATACTTATAAGGCAGTCAACAGAAAACAGCGTGGACTGACCCACCACCGTTTCCTTTAGATTCTAAAAGCATAATAAGCATGAGTCAGGATAAGGAAAAATATGTAATTTTCTGAATTAAATCAATATTTTATACTTATCCTGCATCATGGATTCAAGCCCTCCTAACCACCCCTCTCAGGCACACTAAACTCCCAGTAATTCTCATGTCAGGCTTATGAGATTCGGGGAGGGGGCAAGCATGGCTGGTCATGTGACCGTAATGGCGGGAAAGGGAGGTTCCCGATGGGTGAGTGTAGTTAACGTATGCTTCAATTAGCAGGGAACTTAAAGGGATTTCAAGTGTTCTACTATCTTCGCATGGAGGGAGGAGATAAGCATAAGAAGCATAAGTCAGGATAAGTATAAAATATCAATTTTGTTCAGAAAAATACTTTCAACTTAATAGAAGGATGATTAGTTTGTTAGATTCACATACACATTCAAATAAGTGTCACTGGAAACTAGACATGGGTATACCCCATTCCTCTGAATATGGTACTGCAAAGGATGTTAAGTACCAGGTGTGAAAAAGGAGGATTGGGTAGTCTAGTGGTTAATTTGTTGCCTCATCACCCACAATTCCCAACATGAGTGCAATGTGTGAAACCTATTTCGGGTGTCCTCTGCCTTGATTTTTGTGGAATAATGCTAAAAGTGGCTATAACCACTTACTATTAAAAGTTTGTGTTTGAGATGCATATACTTGATTTCATTGTGACCTGACTTACATATACTCAGTCAGATACAAGTTGTTAGTGAACACCTTCAAAATTTGCTCTACTGTTTGGGGACTGTTCATTATCCATAATTATGGCTGGGAGTGGGCTGATGATTTTTATGGACAAGTTTGTACACTGTAAATACTGTAAATGACATTCCATCATGTACAAAATCATTTAACACCCTCACCCTCCCCTCCTCCACTCACGCAGACACACACTTACTTTTTGTTCATAAATTATGAACAGCCCCATACAGCTGAATCAAGCATCAGTTGTCTATATTATATCTTGATGTTCTCTCAATTCAGTGACCTAAGTTCAGATGGCAATTTCTGATTTTCTTAAAAAAGTATAAATTTTGCCTATGTTTCGGCCATTGTGGTTTGTCTACAATGATAATTTCTCTCAAAACAAAGGCTGACATATGTCCAATATTGTGATGTAAACTTTACACCTAAATGACGAAGTTAATTTCAGGTGCTCCTTCAGGTTTCCATTTGTATTACTATTAGAAATAAGTGGCTACTGACTTGATAGATCTCTATATAATCCTATAAAATTAAGGAAATATTTGTGACAAAAATGAATTTCCAAGATGACAAAGAAGTAATGCAGGTGGTAGTTTATTGTGTTGTCCAGTGTCATCCCATAGTTCCCACATATTCCTTCACCACATACAACAGTAACATGCAAAGCTGTATCATATCTGTGTCGCCCTCCATCTACATGTTTATGCTCTTGGGTCCCACTTGTCTAAGGCACCACAAGTTGATATAATCTCTTTGTACTTTGTTGGTTTATTGGAATAACCCTAATGCTTGGACATTTCACTAAATATCTCAGGGTAGTGGGCAAGCAATCATTCTGAGGTGCCAGACTAGTGATCCAGGAAGGCTGAGGTGACAGGATAGAGCCCACCTGTGACCGGCTGTTAAACCTTGGTGTCAACTTTGTGCAAAGACACCTTCTGTGTTGTCACAACACCTAGAGTGCAGCACACAATCCTGTGCATTTAAACACCTAGTTGTGGGTGCAGTAACATGTAGTAAACTTGGACAGAGTACTATCATTATGTGTTCCAGTTGTAAATGGGTAGCTTGTAATTATGGGAAAGCCACAATAACTTGGTTTACTAAGTGGATGCAAGAGTTGAGATTGATAATATGATATGCCATTGAGACTGACATCCAATGCTGGTGGGGAAAAAAACACAACTTCAGCATGTACTAGTTGCGTGGATATGTTGTATGAATATCCAACGTATGACATGCCATGATAACAGTGGATTCAACTGTGTTCAAAGTGCTCCCATTGCTGCTGTAACTTGCTAATTTCAGCTTAGGTTACTGGTAGTAAAAGTGCTAATATCCCACTATGAACTGAGAAGTAGTTACAGTGTCTTGAGATCTGTTTGCAGCCAGGGATGATTGTAACAACTACAGTGACACCCACCTCAGGAAGCAACGTCAGCAGCATCAAAGCATCGACAAATGGGAACAAGTCTCAGTCCATGCAAGGCCCAACTCAAGGCCAGGCAACAGCATTAGTTGGGGGCAAGCCTGCCGTGATGTCGGCCCAGGCTGCAGCCCAGCCCCTGGTGCTGGGACAGATAGGTAGGTGCAGCAGCAAGCAGGGTCAGGAGGATATGGAATTGGATAATCACAGCTAGTGTTGTTCAGCTTCTACCAGGTGCATGTTGACATGAAAACTATGGTTCTGGAAATGCAGCTACAGATATTAAATCTCAGTTGGTTCAATGACATTGACAAACACACATCTTCTAGGTTCAGCTTTGATTACCCTATTTCAGAAGTCCCAAAGAAGAGAATATGTCTGAAGATTGGTGGTCGGCTTATGTAACAGACATACCATTTTTATACAAATTTTATGGGACAATTTAGGACCTTGGCTTGTGTATGATATGTGCATATGTATAGTCATGTAATATTATACTACATCACCGAACATCCCGCATTTTATTATAAACTGTATGACATAACACATAATTCCTTGCATATCCTTAAAGATGTTACAATACACAAGAACAGATTCTCCAACATCCATTGGATTCAGCATGCAATGAGCCGTCTAAGGCATCAGGCTATTTATCCAGTGAACTTGGAAGTGCCGGGATCATGCCCACTTGTGACCGGGTGGAAAATCCTTGGAATTGACTTGTGTGCAGACTCTCTCCTTGTTGTCACAATCCCTAGTGTACAGTACATCACCCTGTGCACTTAAAAGAACCCACAAATCTGTTGGTAGATGACCAGATGGTGGCAACATGAACAAGTGCAAACACCTAGTTGTTGGTACAGCAACGTGCAGTAAAAACACAAAAGCACAAAGCTGTGAATGGGTATCTTGTAATGATGGGAAAGCCAGACTGACTTGGTGCATCTAGTAGGCTGCAAGAGTTAGATATTCCCCAGGGAGTTGGGATTGAAAATATGATCTGCCATTGTGATGGACATCCAATGACTGAGAGAAAATGAAGTGCCTTTGAGCAGTTGAACTTGATGTCAGCATTATACAGATGTTAGTATAATAACAATAATTGCATTCATGGCTGATTTGGTACAATTTCACTCTTGCTCAGACGTGTTCAATAAGTTCAGACTCATTGGGTTACTTTCACACTCTAGACTGAAGTTAAAACCACATTTACTGATAGGCAAAATACAGATTTGAGAGAATGGCCTTTGTCATAGTGCAGAGTGCAGCAGAATGCATCCGTGAATGGTGGTGTTTGCTAATCTGTGAGCCATGATGTTATCGGCTACAGCTGTTACACAGAAACAGGATGTGCAACAGTAATTGCCCCTTTGTGTGTGCCTTGTTACAACTGTGTATAACACTTTCAGGTGCAGTGTTCTCTGGACAAGGAACTACAAATCCAAACTTTGTGGCCCAGGTTGCGGTAAGTCTTTCTTTTATCATATCATGATGAACAAACTATTTTTCATTTTTCCTGACTATGAAATATGTTGAAATGACAAGCTTAATGAAGTCTGATGACAGAGTATCTGTTCTGGTGACTATATATTGACAGTATTCTTTGTCTCCTGAGCTCAGGTAGACAAAGAACTGGATAGCTGTTCTATGTTACACTGTGTTCTGGTATACACTGTTATTTCTCAGTAATGTATGGACTGACAGTTAAAGTGTATAACTGTTTGAATGAAAACAAAAGGATGCACATGGATAAAACTGATTTCTAAGGAAATGTCAATATTTCTTTTAGAGTGCCTAGCTTTTAGATACTGGAATACGTGAATTTTCAGCTTGTGTTTATCAAGGGTTCTTGTTTTCCTTAACTTTTGAATATGAGGTTTTGTTTGTTTTTGCGTTAACCTTTCATATTAATGCATAACAGTCTGTAATATCTGTTTTTGTTGTTTATGGGATTGATATTGTCAACTTTTGACCACATTTGTAAGTACATCAAACATGGACCGCATTTACTGATCCACCTGCCCATGATATAGTGTAGGACCTATCTCAAACAGTGATCATTGGGGGCTGTCCAAATATTTGTAGAAACATTGTCTGCTTACACAGTGACATTGTGTGAGAAAACACATAGCTGTATACGTTCTGACAAGTACAACTGAAAAACACCTCAACACAACTGTTTTAGGTATGTTATTTATCGAAGGAATGAATTGCATGTCACATGTAGAACATGTTTGGGATTAATTACGGCATCAAAATGATGGTACACAGTGGGTATATTGAAATATAAATGAGTTACCATTGTTCAGCTTGTGTTCCTGCCTGGTATGTGGTTGGCCTTGCTCTAAGGTCCAGTTTCTAAGGAACAGTTTCTTCTTGCTAAATTCAAGAATGTGAAATGTCTCTGTCCTCCTCATAGCACAAGTAAGTACTCATGTTCAAAAAACTTATGGAGTCCAAAAATGTTTGGCGGGAATGTACTGAACATGCAGAGAGAATTCCCCAAGTTTTGCTTCCTGTAGACTCACCATTTCTATCATCTTAACAACTAGACCCTCTTCCTTGCAGTCATCCAAAGGCCAGGCAGTCTCCATCTCCCATCAGGGCCAACCACAACTCATCACGTCACAGGCGCCACTGCGGCTCAGTCAGCCCCAGTTGGTCACAAACACTGGCCAAATCATCACATCACAACCTATGCTCACCAATCAGGCAGTACTTCAAGCCATGGCTAGTTTGCAACAAGGCTTCCCATTGGCTGCCCACCAGCCGCTTTTGAACCATGCACAATCCCCAGCCATCCTGGCTGGCCAGTCACTGTACATCAGAACAGCTAATCCCATTCAAACACAGCAGAGCATGATGGCAGCAAATATGCAGGTAAGGATATAGTTGACATCTGGTATGGTAAAGATGCTGTTGTGTATTGTGTAAGCCCATTTGATACACCTTAGAATTGATCTTCAACCCTGTCACTTTTTAGAAGAGACAGCTAACGGGAATGGATGGTCAGGCTTGTTAGCTCGGTTGACATATGTCATCGAATCCCAATTATGTCATCTCTCATGTTTGAGGCAATGGGGTGGTGTTCGCCTGTCATGCCAAAGATCCGGGTTTGATTCCCCAACATGGGCACGGTGTGTGAAGCACATTTTTGGTGTCCCCCACCGTGATATTGCTGGAATATTGCTAACATCATAGAAACTAACTCACTCATTTGTGATGTTGATCCGTGGATTGTCTTGGCCAGACTCGATTATTACAGACCACTGTCATGTAGTTTGAACGTTGCTGAGTGTAGCTTTAAATGATGTAACAACAAATCATTTGATACAATAAACCATGTATGTGACTAACACTTTAACAACGGCTATTGGATATAACAATCTGATGTTTAGGGATCTGGCCATTTTCAGATATTTTGGTCAGATTTGTATAATGAGCTACATTGTAGCAAAATGAAAGTGAACCTTTTGATTACTTATTACAGTCTACATGACTGCAGTAGTTATTTCTGGATATCATGTGTTTGTATCCTGTCTGTTCCAGGCAGCCTTGGCCAACAGTATGAAGGGAGGCAAGATGGAGATGCCACAAAACCTACAGGTTAACACAAAACCAAGTGGAGGTTCTTCAAAAAGCTCATCACAAACTGGAAAAACTCTCCTGCCATCTAAAGCAACCACTGCCAAAATCCCACCAACTCACATATCTGGCCAAGCCACTAAACTGAACATACCCACTGTCATCCCCAAGCAGTCAAAAGGACGGACAAAATCCCAGTCCAAGTCCTCGTCATCAGTCCCCTCTACTCCCACCAGCACCAAAACACCACCTGTCAGTCACTCAAAACCAGCCACACCCACAAACCAACCAACCATTGTTGTGCCCCCAGCAAAGAGCCAATCAGATTCTGAGGTGGAAAGAGCAAAGAAGTCCACACCCCCTCCGGACATTACTTCCACCAAAGAAAAGTCGGGGAGTGTGACTGTAGATGAAGGAAGTCCGGAGGAGAAGGACAAAGACATTATAGATGACAATGACAAGCCACCAGTTATCACCAAGGAGGTAGAAACGCCAATGGACACATCGATGCCAGATAAGCCTCCTCCACCGCTAGAGCCAGCCACTGTTGTAGAGAAACAGAAGGCTATTGTGAAGCCGCACATACTCACTCACATCATTGAGGGCTTTGTCATACAGGAAGGACCGGAACCCTTCCCAGTAAGTCTGTGCTCAGTTACACTTGAACCTCGAGGCGAGTTTGTTTTGAGGGCATATGCTGGGGAATAAGGGGTCCTAGGAAGTACAGTTGGCATGGCAGAGTTCTTTCCCTTGGGCATGCCAGTAGTGTTTGATTGTTTAAATCCTTTTGCTCAGCACAGATTGTCCTTTTTGGCTTTTCTCCCACATTAATCTGACAGGCTGTGATATCACTGGAATACAGTGTGGTACGAAACTTAGCTCATAGAACTGTGCCACCTGTGAAGATCCAGGTTGGAATCCATCTTCCATAACCCATGCTTGTTGTAAGAGACGACTTACAGGATTAGGTGGGCATGCTCGCTGACTTGGTTGACACATGCCATTTTATCCCAGTTGTGTAAATCGATGCTTGTGCTGTTGATCACTTGATTGTTATGTCCAGACTCAATTGTTCACACAGTTGCCATATAGCTAGAATATTGCTGAGTGCGCTTACTGACACAACAGTGTCAGTTATTACTAGGTATTAGGCATGTTTGACATGAGAAAGGAGAATTGTCATATGAATGATGGTTGCAGGTGCAGCGGTCATCTCTGCTGACGGAGTTCATCCCTCCCAAACCTACTCGCACAGACAAGGACTCCGATGAAGAACTGAGCGAATCCCTGATGGACCTTCCACCTCCGCTGCTGGAGCCTGAAGGTGGGTTGTAGTGTACCTCTGCAGCAGCAGCATGCTGGGGTATCAAAAAGGCACCTATACATGCCACCTACATGCATGTAAAATGAAGGCTTGGCAGGCTTCTGAAGTTGAAGAAGAGCTGTATCTAATGTTTCATGATTGCAGGGCTGCCAACACGGAGCAGCACTGAGACCCAGCAGCAACCCAATATGCTGAAGTGTGAGTACTGCGGCAAGATGGCCACGGCTGTCAAGTTCCGGCGCTCCAAGAGGTTCTGCTCCATGGCATGTGCCAAGCGTTACAATGTTGCCTGCTCAAGACGTGTTGGCTTGTTCAAAAACAAAGGTAAGATGAAAAGGATCAAATAATGGTTCAGTTTTTTAAATGTAAGCTTTCTTGGAGAACACATTAATTGTTATTCATTGTTTCATTCATTTTTGAAGGGGTGTCTTGAAATAAGATAACCTTTCCACATTGCAGAACAAGAATAATGTTACGAATTGCCTTTAAGCAAATGTTCTGCACTCTGAAAAGAATTTTGAATGTCATGTATTATGAGGCACACACTGTTTGAGAGCATATGCTCACTCTTTCATCAGGTAAATGAATGTTGGGATGTAGAATCAGGAGTAGGGGGATACTACAAGACTTTCTCTTCCTCATGATAAGGACTTTGACCTTTCTTATGTTTCATTCCCTTGTATATAAGGAGGACTTGACATTTTCAGTTGTCTCTCCTTTATATAGGTGAAACTCTCAGCGACTTACAGAATTAAATTATGACTACTATGAAAAGATTGCTCAGGTATCCTACAGTCTGGATTCCAGCAACATCTGAAGAATATTGTGTTACTAATTATTTACATGGTAAAGATGCATGGACCTCTTGTCACCAGCAGGTACAGTGAAGCTGGTGAAGAAGAGGAAGCATCCCTTGGCGGTGAGGAAAGGCTGGCGACCGGGAAGAGGGGGACGACTTGCATACAACATCAATATGAGAGTGAGCACCTCTTGTTGTGAACAGCTATTTCGGACATTGTTGTCCATCTGTTATATAGGTAAACTGAGGACTGTTGAAGTGTTGATATTATTCATTGGTTTGTGCTATGTCCAGACAATATTTGTAGTAAGAATAATGGCTTTGGATGATGATGTGTAAATGCCGCCTTTCATGTAGTTGGTGCATGTGTTGCAGCTACCAGAGGAGGCCAGCAGTTCTAACAGTGGTCAGGAGGAGACTAGTTCCTCCCCCACCTCCCCTGTACCCCTGCCAGATATGGAGATGGACACTCTTTCACCTTCTTCAGAACCCTCCAAGTGGACGGTAGGTGGCACTGACACCTTCACACACAGTCCCTTTTCGCTGTTGCTAATACTTTTGTAATGGTAAAAATTACTTGCATTTTAGGAAAAGATGATCTTAGGACTGTTTACCGAACATTTCATTTTGAAATATTTAATAGAAACTAAGAACAAAAATGCATATGCATGTGCCCCAACCACTTGTAAATCCCAGCATGCGTTGTGTGCAGGTGATGGAGGTGTACGAGTTCATCAAGTCTCTGCCAGGCTGCGCCACCTACGCGGAGGAATTCCTGTCACAGGAGATCGATGGCCAAGCCCTACTGCTGCTGAAGGAGGACCATCTGATGACAGCCATGAACATCAAGCTTGGCCCCGCACTCAAGATCTGTGCTCGCATATCCAGCCTCAAGGATGAGTGCGTGTAACCCTCACCAGGCTGTGCTCTAAGACAGGCAAACCATGTACTACTCTGCTGTGCAACGTTCCTGAGATGGAAAACATTTGCGATTTACAGAGACTGGAATAAAGTAGACAGTGTCAGCTATGCCCCTGTGATGATGACATGGTTAAACAGGCAGCTATCAAATCAGTGGAACACATCACATCCAGCAGCGCCTGTATCTCAAGCAGAGCCTCATGGCATCATACATCATGACCAGCCTTTATGAACTAAACCAGCTCCTGTTATACACATGGACATTGCTTCAGTGTTGAGAGCACAGCTAGTTGTTAGCGGTCCAGTGGCTGTCGTCTTCATCCTGATGAGTTCTACTAAACAAGTGCCATTGCTCCTATCAAAGTCAACATATGTAGATGTGATGGTCACACATGGCTGATGGTATCAGTCAGAGGTGGGAGTAGGGGCACTGACTAAAACAGTACCAAAGATACACATGTAAGCAATCCAGTGGCAGATGACAGTAATAGTCATCGGAGAAAACATGACCCCAGTTAGTGTTGTATGTCATGATACTTCCTGTGTTCCATCCTTTATAAGTAGTGTAAATAGCTCCATGTAGCTACACATTATGCTGTACCTATTTAGTCACATATTCATTACATATAGTCCAAGCATCAGCCCTCCCCTTTATGACCAGCCTAGCCAGAGTTCACTCCTTTGAACAAGACCCTGTGTTCATTTGTGTAATGCCCACCGGCGGTGAAGGGCGGGACTCGAATGTTCTTCAGTCTGTATCCTAATCATGCTTGACTGAATCTATGTTCATTCTGTAGGTCATAATGCTATAAACATTTTAAATATTTACAGTGAATCTGCTCCACATTCCAAGGGTGTGTTGAGCTTTCCACTGACAGTGTGTCTGGTCTCATTACCCTTCTTGTTGTAAACACGTTCATTGCATGATGGATAGGTTTCCAGTCTTTCATTAAATATGAGCTGGTGGCATCTACCAATGACCCCTCTGTTTTTCTGTACAATTGATAATTGTACATGTATTGTGTTTAACAAAATGTGAAAATCAACAAGGGATTCTGGACAAAAGCACCTCCTTGTTCATTCACCAGTCTTAAGAAGCAGAACCAACCCTGCCAACTATAAAACATATTCCTAATCACTGCAACACCAGTTGAGCACCAGTCAAAGGATTCCTAATTGTCTGTTCAATCTGATTACTTCATATCATGAGTTGCTCAATATTTATTTCATCTGTGGTGTGATATTATTAACTGGTAGAAAAGTTGGTTTCCAATTTTACACGATGCAGCTTTTCATTT
This sequence comes from Haliotis asinina, assembly GCF_037392515.1. Classification (NCBI taxonomy): domain Eukaryota; kingdom Metazoa; phylum Mollusca; class Gastropoda; order Lepetellida; family Haliotidae; genus Haliotis; species Haliotis asinina. Next base: position 25,397,597 of record NC_090295.1, read on the forward strand.
TTAACTGGTTTGTTCCTTGCAAAGAAATAGAACTTCAAATAGATCATTTTAGTAAAATATAGTCTTCTGCATATTTTAATGGAATTGAAATTCTGTACAATGATGTTAGTCTAATTCGTGCAGACAATTTTAATGCTGCAATCAGTGTTACTTCAGTTATGCCAACTTTGTATCTATTATGCATAATTTACTGACATATTCATCCAGGAATGACAGACAAAATTAGAGAACCATTCTGTCTCTGTTTTTAGTCAGGACAGATATGCTTGAATCTCACTACTTGCCAATGTTGAACTGTGTACATAAAAAGAAACCTACCATATTTGTACATACATCTTTGTAATATTTGTAATGTTGTCATTTTATACTTCACAGAATTGGTAGCAGTTAGCCTCCAGATTAATTTTTCAAAATCTAAAAATATACTACTGAGTCTAGCCTGCCAGAATATCAGAGTTTGTGATCACTACAAGGTTGTCAAAGATTGTGATCAGGTTCACAACCAGGCTGTCAGAGATTTTGATCATGTTTACAACCTGGTTGTCAAAGATTGTGATCTTGTTTACAACCAGGGAATCAAAGATTGTGACCATGTTCACTTCTAGGTCGTCAAAGCATGTGGTCATTTCACAACCAGGGCGTGAAAGCATGTGATCTTGTTTACAACCTGGGAATCAAAGCATGTGATCATGTTCACAACCAGGGCGTGAAAGCATGTGATCTTGTTTACAACCAGGGAATCAAAGCTTGTGATCATGTTCACAACCAGGGCCTGAAAGTATGTGATCTTGTTTACAACCTGGGAATCAAAGCTTGTGATCATGTTCACAACCAGGGCCTGAAAGCGTGTGATCTTGTTTACAACCAGGGAATCAAAGCTTGTGATCATGTTCACAACCAGGGCCTGAAAGTATGTGATCTTGTTTACAACCTGGGAATCAAAGCTTGTGATCATGTTCACAACCAGGGCCTGAAGGCATGTGATCATGTTCACTACCATATCTGTTGTGACATCAAATAGATTTTGGAATTATCTCAACGAGTAATGCAGCATGTTACACAAACTTTTGATGAGCATGTCTGGAAAAAAACAGGAGTACCATTTCATCATTGTTTCCTTGTGTTAAACTTATGTAGTCATCAGTGTGTGTCTTGTGATCTTTCTTTAAAGTATCTGTACTGTTTTATTGTGTGGCTTGTACAAGTCCTACCATACACTCACTTGTAAAGACATAAGTTTCTGACTGCAAGGTGTAGGTTTTCAGATAATAAATTGGAAGTGAAAACTTTGACCCTCATGGTACATACAACTTAAAAATGTCTTTGAACATTGCAATGGGAAGCAGCAGGCCACACTCAACATTGGTAAAGTACCAAAAGATATGAAACACCTTGCACCCTCAGTATGCCATGTGTACCAGATTGTCTTGTGTTTTGTATGCTTATTGCAATTTTCCTTGTTAATGCTGAGACCAAGTCTGTAGACTTAATTATTTATGGTGCTGAATAAATATCATACAGCAAAGAGCAGCATGTTGTCTGTGCAACATTATTTATGATTAGTTATAGTTTATGTAATACTCTCCAAGGCAATGGGGTATCCTAGTGTCATGTCGAGGACCCAATATCCCAATCAGGTACAATGTGTGATGCCCATTTCTGGTGTTACCTATTGTTGGAATGTTGCTTAAAGCAGTATAAAATAAACTCAATGACTTCACACTCTTCAACCTTGATAAACCTCTGAAGATCTGTGTTAGTATTGGCCTTCAGCAACCCAAGCCTGTTGAAAGAAGCAACTGCATAGACTGGGTGGTGGGTGGCTAGGTTCACGGACTATTTTTATTTCCTTTCAACCCCTCTGCCGGCATGTAATGCAGACCCCAAAGTGGTGCCTCTTGCTACTTGCAGGTTTTCGTGATTTATTATTTTCTTGGTCTCCATGGAAACGTTTTGGACTTAGTCTCAAAAGTGAGAGGTGTGTTTCGTTTCCAGAGCACAACTCTAAAACTTCTAAATATCTGTCAGTAAAAGTTGGTAGATATGTGTGGCAGACCCCAGAGTGGAGCCTTTTGCTATTTACAGGTTTTATCATTTTCTTGGTTTCCATGGAAACATTTCAGACTTAGTCTCAAAATGGAAGTATGGGCTTTGTTTTCTCCAGAGAACTCATAAACCATTCAATATTTTTCAGCAAAATGTGGTAGATATATCAATCAGAACCTAAAGTGGTGCCTTTTGCTATTTCCAGGTTTTAGTGATTTATCATTTTGTCAGTTTCCATGGAAACATTTTTGACTTACTCTCAAAAGTGAGAGGTGTGGTTCGTTTCCGGAGCAGAACTCAAAAACTTCTTAATATCTGTCAAGATATGTGTGGCAGACCCCAAAGTGGTGCCTTTAGCTATTTACAGATTTTTATGATGTATTTTGTTCTCGGTTTCCATGGAAACATTTTGGACCTATTCTCAAAATGGTGGTATGGGCTTCGTTGCCAGAGCACAACATGAAAACCATTTTGTATCTTTCAAAAGATCTTGGCAGATATACGTGACAGATCTTGAAATTGTGACTTTGCTGATTACAGATATATGGCATTTACATTTTTCATGAATTGCATGGAAACAATTCAGACTTGGTCTAAAAACACAATAAGTAACTGTCGGATGATTTGTCCTTTCAAATATGGGGGGGCCGGGGGGGATATGTCATCTCCTGATGACTCTTGTTTTCACACATTATTGGTTTCCAGTTTTGTAGATTGATGCTCATGTTGTTAATCAAGTTTTAATCAGACAAGCCAGTGATCATTTACAGACTGCCATCATATAGCTGGAATACTGCTGACTGCAGTGTCTCACTAGGTCATCATATTTTGATTACTGACAGATAAAAACCACCCGAAAATCCAACCCTGATTAACTAGTAATAAGTACAGCAGCACAGACGGAGGTGGCACCACCATCTCCCACCAGTTGACAGAACCATGTTATCACACTCTCGTACCACAAAGTAATACTGAGTGCACCCTGCTAGACGAAAAACCCTCAGGACATAACAAAACAACACACACCAGTTCCATGTTTTATTACTGGTAACATTGATTTTGTACATAAATATAAAGTTTCAGTGGGATCAATTATTTTCAAATATCGGTGGAAATAAAGTCTTCCCAGTATACTGACCTATGTAAGAAAACAACATGTGGACACGTTTTTGTAGAAGATCATAACATTATGATCACACTTCATCAACAGGCAGGGAAACCTAATGTCAGCATAGTAACTGTACCTTTTAACGACCAGGACACAAAATGGACATTGTAGTTCACACTATCACGCAATGGTGGAGAAAAAAGCTGGCTTACAAACACAATGTGCCCTAAGTATCTGAAGATTACAATTAACAAAAAGAATTGAGCTAAATCTTTGAGAAAGTACGCTGATTTCAAACCAAAGTTCCCCATGTGTCACAATATCATATATACAACAAATAGGACGGAGAAAGTTCACCACTGTGATCAGTCATAGCATGACAACTATGACTGGAATAGAAATACAATGTATTACATACTGTGCCAGGCAACAAGGTGGTGAAGGCCCTCAGCACACTTACTATCATATAATGTGTGATGTTAGTACCAATGGTTAAATTCCAGAGGTCTTCAGCCAGTCAGCATGGGCTGTTTTGATGACATACACACATTTAGTGAATGATTAAGGCTCTGCTCGTAACAGTATTCCATATACATTATGGAATGTCAGCTTCCAGTCAGAAGAAAGTTCAAACTGAAGGTGTCAGATGTTTACTGCATTGGTGAAACATACAAGCACAGGTATGGCGTTGACAAATCAGAAACAAAACAGAGAAGTTTATTCACACTCAACAATCATGGGTTTCTGGTGAGCCTAAACAAAGCGACTTGGCAACATAATGTAGGGCACCTTAGAGGAGTAGTAAAGAAAGGAAAGATGTATTTGTGTTACATGACAGCCAGTAATAAGTAAGGTCTCTGTACCAAAGTTTGTAACCTTTCACAACAACAGTTTGACATTATTGATATGTATATGTGATAAGTCTTTGCTTCAAGCCACTATACTTGTGGATGGTTACATGTAAAATGTGTATTATTTAGGTTTGGAAGTAAAGGGCTCTCATACCAGCCGTTGAGGTGGCGATGAATGCACTTATAAAGTTACACATATTTACAAAGCATTCCAGTACTTTTACATATATCAACAATGTACCAACAGACAGAGTTTACTTCCTTTCTCCAAAATTTCCACACACATTGAGGAATTGTTAGTTAACAAACAAGTTAGTGTGATAATGTTGTTAGCTGTTTCCTATTACATAGCTGTGTTTGCACATCTTGAACACGTACAACTGTATACAGCAATTAAACATCAATGTTACGAATCTGATACAAACATGATACAAGAATACAGATAATAAGTATTTGCTCTCAATAGAAAAGCCTAATAGCACCATTTGAAATCTTAAAATATTTTGATATTCTTGCGCAGTTTGCAGCCAACCTAACTAATCTTAACACATACTCATATTCTTTCTGAAATTGCAAACTTATCTAAATGTTAAAATGGAGATTCGATTGAATTAGCAATCTGATATTCATCATATCAGCTGTTCATCACAATTTCACACACATAACAACAGTTTCATGTTCTTTCACACATCTTGCTTTCCTTGGCAGTAATATTACTTGAATTTGGAACTGACCGCATCAACACTCTCAACTAGTCCGGCACAGAGTTCACATTGCCGGAACTATCTAAATGCCTAAGTAACTAACACATACACAAATGGACCTGTATGTTGTTCTGTCTCATGGGCATATCACAAACACAGGTAACTTAACTGTCATTCATGTCTTCAATGCACCATACTTCTAGGCCTATGGGACTTTGATGATTTCATACGCATGAAGTTCTATGGAACCTAGGTACGCTGTTGCAGAAGAACAGCAATGCATGCCACGCTACATCTGATGGCCCTACACTCATGTTTTGGTCCCAGCGAAAAAGCATAGACTCAGTCACTAATTTTAAGTTTAGTTGTTTTTTTCAACTTGTAATGCTGTGCCATGTTTAAAGGTAATGACAAACAGAACTGTTTGTCAGGAGCCCACGTGTTGAACTCCTACATTGATTAATATTCAACTGAATCTACGAGTAACACTCATTAGCCAGGAAGGCAGGATGAAGCTGTGGCAGTCCAAGCGAATGAATTGTCTCCAGCTATGTTTCTGGTTGGAAAACATTATTAACTAGGATAAAAGCCTGGAAGTCCATACTATCCATAACTCACAAATACTTGTTTTCATTGTTCCTATCTCAATCTCAGTTTGAGGAACCATGCCATTTGGTTTGGTAAAACAGTTATCATTTTTAATAAATATCAAAAAGGAACAATATTTGTCAGATCAGTTTTCTGATGACCAAAGGGACAGTTATCACTAAGGCGGATGACATCATTTGGACCACGAAGCCTATTCAATACATGGTAATACCATTCTCGTGTCACGCCTGTCACCATACATAGAGTGCTTTAGGAAATGAGCACTAAGTTTTTGATATTTTGAATGTTTAACATTCAGAGCTGCACTGTCAGAACAATGCCATTTCAAATTAATTTTCAGAGGAATATACTCAATAAAACATATTGATATAATGTCATCAAATCATATTTAAAACATAATATCTATCTCCTAAAGTAAAATGTTACATTTTGTATTATTGACAAGAAATGTTACTTGAATACAGCAAGAACATTGTACTGAAGGCTGGGTTTCTAACTTGACATATGAAAAGGTAGAACATATACACTGTTTTACTTCCAATTTAAATATGCACTGAACTAAGCACATCTATGTTAACATATTATCACTTATGGTGCATTACATGATATTTCCTGTATACAATTTGAATCCATGGACGACAACTCCAGTTTAAACTGTTGTACATTCGTGACAGATAGCCATTTAGTTACAGATTTCATGTGACCTAATACTTCTTGCATTACTTCAACAATTATCAAGTGAAAGAACTACAAGTACTTCACATCTATGGGTCTACGAATGAGATCATGATGTATCTTGTGCCGTTGGTCACACGCAGTCCTTCATGGTAGTGTGTCAAGCGACCAGGGTGCATCAACATCCACCCTTTCCTTGTGGCCGTGACTTTGCAGTCATAGCGGATGAAGCGGCATCCACCACCCTGCAAACAGAAACCACAGGTAAGACATTGTCAAAACATCAGGAAAACTGCTTTCTGATGAGATCAAACTCACCCATCATTAACCCTGGTGTCAGGATGGGACTGAAATCACCCACCACGAACACTGATGCAGGCTTTCCTAACTTGTGATGGCATGTATTTAATAACAGCATGGCAATACACAGGATGTATATTTGCTACTACTGTACCTCGAAGTCCACCCCGGGACTGTTGAGGGCGATGTTGATCGTATAGGTGGAGGAATCATGGTGTGGGCGCAGCAGCGGTTGCTCTTCCGGCCTGTACCTCACAATGAAGTTCATTATAGCATGAGGTGGCTGAAATACATAGAATGTATGGTAAGTTAAAAACATGTCCAGGAGCACATCATGGAACAGCTCTCACCACTGACCACAACTACGTCTAAGAACACTTACATAAAGGCACAACTCTCAACATTCATCACAGATATGGCCAGGAACACATCATGGAACAAACTCTCAACATTCATCACAGATATGGCCAGGAACACATCATGGAACAAACTCTCAACATTCATCACAGATATGGCCAGGAACACATCATGGAACAAACTCTCAACATTCATCACAGATATGGCCAGGAACACATCATGGAACAAACTCTCAACATTCATCACAAATATGGCCAGGAACACATCATGGAACAAACTCTAAACATTCATCACAGATATGGCCAGGACATCAAGGAACAAACTCTCAACATTTATCACAGATATGGCCAGAAATACATCAAGGAACAACTCTTAACATTCATCACAGATATGGCCAGGAACATCATGGAACAAACTCTCAACATTCATCAAAGATATGGCCAGGAACATCATGGAACAAACTCTCAACATTCATCACAGATATGGCCAGGAACATCATGGAACAAACTCTCAACATTCATCACAGATATGGCCAGGACATCATGGAACAAACTCTAAACATTCATCAAAGATATGGCCAGGAACATCATGGAACAACTCTCAACATTCATCACAGATATGGCCAGGAATACATCATGGAACAAACTCTAAACATTCATCAAAGATATGGCCAGGAACATCATGGAACAAACTCTCAACATTCATCACAGATATGGCCAGGAACATCATGGAACAAACTCTCAACATTCATCTCAGATATGGCCAGGAACATCATGGAACAAACTCTCAACATTCATCAAAGATATGGCCAGGAACATCATGGAACAAACTCGCAACATTCATCAAAGATATGGCCAGGAACATCATGGAACAAACTCGCAACATTCATCAAAGATATGGCCAGAAATACATCAAGGAACAACTCTTAACATTCATCACAGTTATGGCCAGGACATCATGGAACAAACTCTAAACATTCATCAAAGATATGGTCAGAAATACATCAAGGAACAACTCTCAACATTCATCAAAGATATGGTCAGGACATCATGGAACAAACTATAAACATTCATCAAAGATATGGCCAGAAATACATCAAGGAACAACTCTCAACATTCATCAAAGATATGGTCAGGACATCATGGAACAAACTATAAACATTCATCAAAGATATGGCCAGAAATACATCAAGGAACAACTCTCAACATTCATCAAAGATATGGCCAGGAACATCATGGAACAAACTATAAACATTCATCAAAGATATGGCCAGAAATACATCAAGGAACAACTCTCAACATTCATCAAAGATATGGTCAGGACATCATGGAACAAACTCTCAACATTCATCTCAGATATGGCCAGGAACATCATGGAACAAACTCTCAACATTCATCACAGATTTGGCCAGGAACATCATGGAACAAACTCTCAACATTCATCACAGATATGGCCAGGAACATCACAGAACAACTCTCAACATTCATCAAAGATATGGTCAGGACATCATGGAACAAACTCTCAACATTCATCACAGACATGGCCAGAAATACATCAAGGAACAACTCTTAACATTCATCACAGATATGGCCAGGAATACATCATGGAACAAACTCTCAACATTCATCACAGATATGGCCAGAAATACATCAAGGAACAACTCTCAACATTCATCACAGATATGGCCAGGAATACATCATGGAACAAACTCTAAACATTCATCAAAGATATGGTCAGGACATCATGGAACAAACTCTCAACATTCATCACAGATATGGCCAGGAACATCATGGAAGAAACTCTCAACATTCATCACAGATATGGCCAGAAATACATCAAGGAACAACTCTTAACATTCATCACAGTTATGGCCAGGAATACATCATGGAACAAACTCTAAACATTCATCAAAGATATGGCCAGGAACATCATGGAACAAACTCTCAACATTCGTCACAGATATGGCCAGAAATACATCAAGGAACAACTCTTAACATTCATCACAGATATGGCCAGAAATACATCATGGAACAAACTCTCAACATTCATCTCAGATATGGCCAGGAACTCATCATGAAACTCATCATGGAACAAACTCTCAACACTCATCACAGATATGGCCAGGAACACATCATGGAACAAACTCTCAACATTCATCAAAGATATGGCCAGGAACTCATCATGGAACTCATCGTGGAACAAACTCTCAACATTCATCTCAGATATGGCCAGGAACTCATCATGGAACTCATCGTGGAACAAACTCTCAACATTCATCTCAGATATGGCCAGGACATCATGGAACAAACTCTAAACATTCATCACAGATATGGCCAGGAACACATCATGGAACAAACTCTCAACATTCATCAAAGATATGGCCAGGAACTCATCATGGAACTCATCGTGGAACAAACTCTCAACATTCATCAAAGATATGGCCAGGAACTCATCATGGAGCTCATCGTGGAACAAACTCTCAACATTCATCTCAGATATGGCCAGGAACATCATGGAACAAACTCTCAACATTCATCACAGATATGGCCAGGAACTCATCATAGAACAAACTCTCAACATTCATCACAGATATGGCCAGGACATCATGGAACAAACTCTCAACATTCATCAAAGATATGGCCAGGAATACATCATGGAACAAACTCTCAACATTCATCACAGATATGGCCAGGAACATCATGGAACAACTCTCAACATTCATCAAAGATATGGCCAGGAACATCATGGAACAAACTCTCAACATTCATCACAGATATGGCCAGGAACATCACAGAACAACTCTCAACATTCATCACAGATATGGCCAGGAACATCACAGAACAACTCTCAACATTCATCAAAGATATGGCCAGGAACATCGTGGAACAAACTCTCAACATTCATCACAGATATGGCCAGGAACATCACAGAACAACTCTCAACATTCATCACAGATATGGCCAGGAACATCACAGAACAACTCTCAACATTCATCAAAGATATGGCCAGGAACATCGTGGAACAAACTCTCAACATTCATCAAAGATATGGCCAGGAACATCACAGAACAACTCTCAACATTCATCACAGATATGGCCAGGAACATCACAGAACAACTCTCAACATTCATCAAAGATATGGCCAGGAACATCGTGGAACAAACTCTCAACATTCATCACAGATATGGCCAAGAACATCACAGAACAACTCTCAATATTCATCAAAGATATGGCCAGGAACATCGTGGAACAAACTCTCAACATTCATCACAGATATGGCCAAGAACATCACAGAACAACTCTCAACATTCATCAAAGATATGGCCAGGAACATCGTGGAACAAACTCTCAACATTCATCACAGATATGGCCAAGAACATCACAGAACAACTCTCAATATTCATCACAGATATGGCCAGGAACATCATGGAACAAACTCTCAACATTCATCAAAGATATGGCCAGGAACATCGTGGAACAAACTCTCAACATTCATCACAGATATGGCCAAGAACATCACAGAACAACTCTCAATATTCATCACAGATATGGCCAGGAACATCATGGAACAAACTCTCAACATTCATCAAAGATATGGCCAGGAACATCACAGAACAACTCTCAACATTCATCACATATTGTACTGTACCCGGTTTTCGGACGACACCTATTTTCGGACAGCCATTTTACTCACGATTTCTCGTGCTATAATGAGAGATGTGACGTCATCAAAGGTGCCGACAGCACAGGTATCACTTCGTCTGTCACTCCGGCTAAACGTTTCGAGTAAAACTTCCTAACATAAGTACAACATCAAAATTATTGAGAATGTACCTTACTTGATCCCTAGATACTCTCTGTAAAGGCATGAATAATTTAAAACATTTTGATAAACAACATATGTGAAAATCTGAGAGGTGCGTCGTCTGCTGTTGACAAGCTATACTAAAAGTCTGGTGACACTAAAGGGAGCAAACTCAATTTCAAATGTATGGAATATCAGTAATGTCATCTCTTATCCTGATTTTGATGTTTTACATTTGGAATTCCTCAAAATATGATTTTCCAGTCCACTTTCAGGTGTGTCCTAGGCCGAACACGTCTAATTATAGGAATTATTCCAATGATTCAATATCCAAGGCATACAATGCTGTGACTGAGGGTGGTATGAGCATCAGAAAAGCTCTCTAGAACTTTTAACATACCTTCTAGCACTTTACATGACAGGGTTAGTGGAAGGATTGAGATGTCCTGCAACTCATCGGGACCAGAGCCTTTGTTGTCTAGGGACGAGGAAGAGATGTTGGTACAACATGTACTGAGTATGTCAACTTTTGGATACGGCTACACAAGACAGGGTGTTGCAACAACTGCGCCAGATCTTGCGGTCAGCTTGGGTAAGAAAGATGACGACAAACCACTGTCACTTCTCTGGATTTTTGAAAAGGTGGCCTGAAGTAACAGTGCAGAAGTCCAGATCACTAGAACTCCAAAGAGCCAAAGCAGAATTACTACAGTCGACTGGAAGCCGTAATGGACAAGTATAATTTCAAGAATAGTCCAGAGAGAATACACAACTTAGATGATCAGGGACTGATGGAAAACCATACACCTCCTAAAGTTGTATCCTCCAGTCAGGATGTTCCAGTGTCTGTCTCTCTGCCAAGGTCCAATACCACTACGGTAATAGGGTGCGGCGATGCAATTGGAAATGTCATTCCTCCATACTTCATCCTCAAAGGTCAGCGAATGCAGGATGAACTTTTAGAAGGCTGTTCTCCTGGTACAGTAGGAACTGTCAGCAATTCTGGATGGTCCAACAACGAGATCTTAAGACAATATCTCTCTGAACATTTCCTGCGATTCAGCATTCAACCCACTGCCGAAAAGCCACTTTTGATCTTGTATGACGGTCACAAGTCACACGTGTCTGTTTTGTTGAGTGAATGGGCAAGGGATCAGCACTTGATATTATTTATCCTCCCAGCACATACTTTTCACATACTTCAACCGATGGATGTTGGTTGCTTCGGTCCATTCGAGAGGATTTATTGTAATATCAGACAAATACATGCGAGAACATGCCACGAAAGGAGTTGAGAAGCATGCCATTTGTCACTTGGGTTGCAAGGCGTATTCAGCGGCTCTTACACCAGCAAATTTACACGCCTCATTCAGAAAATGTGGAATCATTCCTTTCAATAAGAACGCTGTCAGTAAGTCTCATTTTATACTCTCAATTTCGCCCTCCCGTCAAAACAGTTCTTCGAAATTCAGAGTTCTGGTGTCCATGTCACAATGAGAAAGAGGAGTGAAAGAAAGATTGTCAGACAGTTTAAATATGTTGCTGTTTCTAAAGTGCTGTGATGTTCATAACAGAATTTTGAATTTGGACATGTTTTGTTTGTTAACGGCGGCTTTGCCGATTTCTTTCGTGAACAGTGTCCAATACGCAGTCGTACATTCCAGGGATCCCTCTGACACATGGACCAATCAAGTGTCCAAAAATAAGTGACGTCTCTCTCATCGATCGCGAGTCTCCCAGCTTATCGAGGACTCAACTGAGATCAGGAATTGTGTTGATTTGATCCCTAAATCAATAATCTAAAGGTAAGAAACTGGTTTGGAGTTCTGTTTTTATTTATTCATCCACGCGACAGCACAGTATTCTTATCTGTCCGAAAACCAGGTACACGAGGATATATGGAAAGGGACATCATGGCATAACTCTCAACATTCATCAAAGACATGGACAGGTGTACTTACATCATGGAAGTAACCTTGAAAGACTTTTTCCTGCAGGGGGCGAACATATTTCCGAAGGAAATGGAGCCAGTGTCTCTCAAAGCCCACTTGATTCATATGTATATCTACAGTAGGTACATTCTCATAGCCAGTTGCTAACCTGGGATCCTGCAACAGAGACCACCACCATGTACCAGTGTTACAGTAGATCGGCAAATGATCTTTCAAAGAACTTATTTCTTTCACGATTATGAGCATCACAGTTGATATGTTCATGTCTGATAGCAACTATTATTGGGAATTGGTTAAAATCTCATAATTGATGATTGGTTCAATACAACCAATCAATCATTGAAGATAATTTGTTAGCATCATTTATCAAAATTTCCTGTTGTTTGTTAACTAACATTAAGAAAAATTGTAGTCCTTGTGTTAATTTTGTAAACTTCACCATATACATTAGCAAATTTCACATGTCTAAAGGATCACTATCATGTCAAGAACATAAATGTCCTCAAAATAAATTCAACCATGCCTTGGACTTAGCATGTTGTGTTTATGAAATATAACAGTGTTCCTAAATTGTTTGAGTTTGATTACAAGCAAACATGGTTTACTGCTTGAGACCAATATTTGAATATTTGAATTAATCAGACCACCACTAAAAGCAACACCCTATGCATGGTGAGATGTGTTCAAATTGGCTGTACTTTCATACCTCATTTTTTCCACCTGACCACCGTCCAAAGTTTTCCATTGTATCTACAAAGTCTTTACAAAATTGCTCAGTGACAATGGGGAACCAAAATACATCAGGACAAGGCTGAAACAGAAAAAGACAACGACATTACAGGCAAACAAACCGTGTGGTTAACACACACGAAATTTCTAATATCAACACTGTTTCAGAAACCAAGCTTTCATCAAAATAACCAAAGTTAAGAAAAGTCATGTCAACTAATATTTGTACTTTACTAAGAAAGTAACATAACTTACCTTTCACAGACCACTTTCTAGCAATGTATTGTTCACTCATAGCTTTTGCCACAGGTAGCAATGGCAACTTAACCTTGTACAAGTGGTGCACAAAGATGTATTTTTTTTAGTAAAATTGACACTTCAAACTTATCCTGATGCATGCTTATTATGCTTATCTTCATCCTCTCTGCAAATGATAGTGGACCACTTGAATGACTTGTCGTTCCCCTAAAGCAGATATAAAAGTTCTCACACCCATGAGTTGCCTCCCTTTTCCTGCTCAAACAGTCACATGACCTCTTATGCTTGTCATTTCCTCCAGAAAAAGCCCTTGCACTTGGGTTAGCTAGGAAACCCGAAGTGTCTGATGTAGCAAGGGTGGAAGGGCTTGACATCATGAGTCAGGACAAGTATAAAATATATATTTTACATACCAAATTACATATTTTGCCTTATCACGCCTCTTATGCTTCCAGAATCCAACAGAATCAGTGGTGAGTCAGGCCACTTCATGGATTCATCATCACCTGTCCTTTTGATATATCTCTCTTTCCTCCCTTACCCCCAACCCCAAACCCTCCATGGGAACTGTACAACAGCACCCTCTCTATACTGTTCTTCCAACTTTCATCTGTCAGCTTGGAGGGATCACATCTTGTCAAACTTCTATAAGACAAGTGAATTTCTCGGATTCATGTGGGTTTTAGATAAACTAGCGGAGATAAGCTGTGTATTTATGCAATATGCAGGAATATACAGGAAAAATACATGCCAGCGTATGAAAAAACACTAACTATTTACGCTTATGCTATGTCAAAATACAATGTGTATTTGCCCAATACATCAAAATCATGAGGCGCATTGTCTCAATTCAAGTTAATCAAACTCAAAGTTTTTCTTTCTCTAAAATGATCAACAGAAATAGGAAACAAATCATGGTTTATCAACCCTTCACTGACTGGCACATCTGTAATTAGCAGCCAATCAAATGGGTGTTTTCTTTCTGTAAACACATCATAATGGTGACCAGGTGTAATGACAGCTTCAACATGCTCAAAATACACATCTAGTTTACAAACAGAAAACAACTTCATTATAGGACTGCTAGATGCATTAAAAGTAAGTACTGTGCTTTAAAATCAGAATCTATTGCCGGTGATATTTTAAATGAACATTGGCCTTTCATGGCGGGGAAGTGAAACAACACGATGGGAACTAAATCTTACAGTAAAGACATGGCTGCCATATAATCTAATAACCATATTGGTATCTTGTTTAACACCAGTATGGATATACAGTAAGGGACTTTTAATATGTTATGGTTAGGGGGTCATGATGATTTCTATGAAGCATGTACAATGTGAAAGACTAAAATTCAGCAAACTTGCTGACACCTCTAGTATTTGTATATAAAAAAATTCGCTGAATTCCAGCTTGAAGGAGCATTGTAGAGCAAATAGTTCTGGCACTTTAGTCAGCTTGATGTCCGTCTTTATTGCAACAACTGTACTGCAAGATATGTAGATAGTGTCAAACCTTCCAATCACTTTGTATGTTTAGGGCGATGAAGGAGAGAGTGACAAGCATGGCAAGTCATGTGACAGTGACTGTAACTGTGACTGCTTGGGAAAAGGGTGGCAAATTGTGGTGAGAGAATTTTTATATTTGCTTTATGGGAATTACTGAGTACAAGGGATTCAAGTGTTCCACTATCATTTGCACAAAAGGAGATACCGGTAAGCATAATAAGTATGAGACAGGATAAGGAAAAATGATAAGATTTGGCCTATTATTCTTAAGGACCCCTCGGGGATAAGTCTGTAATGTAGCTGAATTGTTGTGCAGGCAATTATACGTCCCACTCTGCTGGTGTGGGATCAAATCTGTGTTGGGTCTGAACCAAAAAGAGTGCTAGAATTTGTACTTTAACAAGAGTCATCACAAGATGACATATCCCTCCGGCCCCCACATATCTGAAAGGACAAATCATCTGAGAGTTCCTTATTGTGTTTTTAGATCAAGTCTGAATTGTTTCCATGGAGTTCATGAAAAATATAAATGCCATATATCTGTAATCAGGAAAAGTCACCATTTCAAGATCTGTCTCGTATATCTGTCAGGATCTTTTGAAAGATATGAAATGGTTTTCGAGTTATACTCCAGAAATGAAGTCACCAACACGTCCATGTTAAAGAGAAAATAATACATCATAAAAACTGTAAATAGCAAAAGGCACCACTTTAGGTTCCAATTGATATACCTACCAAGTTTTGCCAAAAAATATTGAATGGTTTTTGAGTTCTGCTCCGGAAACGAAGCCCATACCTCCATTTTTAGACTAAGTCTGAAACGTTTCCATGGAAACTGAGAAAATAATAGATCACAAAAACCTGTACATAGCAAAAGGCACCACTTTAGGTTCTGACTGATATATCTACCACGTTTTGCAGAGAAATATTAAACAGTTTTTAAGTTCTGCTCCGGAAACGAAGCACACCCCACCATAAGACTAACACCAAAATGTTCCATGGAAAAACATAAAAAATATAAATGCCAAAAATCTGTAAATAGCAAAAGGCACCACTTTAGGTTCCAATTGATATACCTACCAAGTTTTGCCAAAAAATATTGAATGGTTTTTGAGTTCTGCTCCGGAAACGAAGCCCATACCTCCATTTTTAGACTAAGTCCGAAACGTTTCCATGGAAACTGAGAAAATAATAGATCACAAAAACCTGTACATAGCAAAAGGCACCACTTTAGGTTCTGACTGATATATCTACCACGTTTTGCAGAGAAATATTAAACAGTTTTTAAGTTCTGCTCCGGAAACGAAGCACACCCCACCATAAGACTAACACCAAAATGTTCCATGGAAAAACATAAAAAATATAAATGCCAAAAATCTGTAAATAGCAAAAGGCACAACCATAGGCTGAGATTACTATATCTATTAAGTTTGGTCTACAAATATTGAACGGTTTCTGAGTTATGCTCCGGAAACAAAATGATTACGGACGGATGGACAGACGGGCGGATGACTATATACTTGTTACACTGAACACTTTGACTCTCTATTCAAACTGACCGTCTCCAAAGACATGTGTGTTTTCAGAAGTTCAGTGATGTAGTCTAATCTGTTTTTAATGTCTGGACTGACAAGGAACAGTTAAAGCCAGCTGGCAGTCATGCTAGACTGTACATGAGCAAATAAGCTGCAATGGTGAAGGATCTCATAGGTGATGACTGGACCAACCTGCAATATTTCAGCATCTTCATTCAAAGACTTGGCATAGTCAGGATGAATGTACCTTTCCTCCCACTCCTGGTAACACAAAATAAACTGAAGTCAGCATTCCAGCTTGGCACTGAATTAATCAGGGCACCCTTGCAAGTTAACATGATGGTGAATACACTAGCAGTACAAAATGTAATAATTGTCTGGCTTCTGCAACAAGCTTCACTGTGTTGATAACTGCTACACAATGTAGTTTATTCATAAAACACATAAATGTTAAACACATCCACACGTCTATCTGACACAAGTCCTGCTACCCATGAAGATAAGGTCCTATAATTGCTGTATTTATCAAATCTTATTGCACAGTGCACTACACCATTAGTGTATATTACAATATACAATACACTACAGGACCCTTCAACACTATTATTTCTGTAATGGTGTTTTGTAGGTCAAAAAACTCTGTTGTCATACTGACCGTGGGGTTGTTGAACATATCAAACATGTCATTGATATAATGGTCTGTCTCAAAGTGGTCCACCTCCACCAGGTGTCCAAACTTCTGTCTGTTTGTGATATACAAGAAGCTGCCCTGAAACAGATCAAATACAAACATATGCTACAATATTCTTACCAATGCTGTAAATTATGTCAATCCTTTTGAAAAATGAGGAGACATTGGTTTCACCATACATGTATCTCGACGCATCAATGTGTGGAACACTTGTTTATTTGCAACATTACATGAGTGCCCCGCTGGGCAGTTATCACTGAATATTTTCATTTGTAGTACTACTTGTCTACCTGCAATACAAGATATAACACACCAATCTAGGGGGTCATTACTGACTAATTTCATTGAATGTTCAGGAACAGATACGTGAAAATGAAACCCTCCTGTGAGTGGAAACATGAACTGACCACAAACTACTGCATGTCATGGCAAAAACTTCATGAAAGGGACCAGTTATTACTAAAACTTACCTGATCTCGAACATGTTTCGCGAAAGACATATCTGGGTCGAGCTCGGAGTTGACTGAGTATGCATTCCTGAGACTGGGTAGTTTCTGTCCCTGCACCAAGTACGTGGAGCTGATGAAAGGCACATTCCACAAGCCCCTGCATGGAAAGGGACTTCATTCAGACTGTTCATTTCTAACCAGTACACTAAGCAGGCAATGCAACAATCTCCAAGAAATGGAATATACAATGATAATGCCAAGTAACTGCAACTGCAACAGGCACCTAAGGTCAGTGTTAAAAGCCTTTGGTACTCACACTTTCTTAGTCTCCACTATGTCTGCGTAGTCTTCAGATCTGGCATAGAATCCCTTAGGCCCCAAGGCCCCCCAG
This sequence comes from Haliotis asinina, assembly GCF_037392515.1. Classification (NCBI taxonomy): domain Eukaryota; kingdom Metazoa; phylum Mollusca; class Gastropoda; order Lepetellida; family Haliotidae; genus Haliotis; species Haliotis asinina. The sequence goes on from NC_090295.1 coordinate 25,415,564, forward strand.
AAGTTGGACCACAGCTTGCCCACCCTGGACATCAGTGGTGCAATCACAGACCTAGTGAGAAGATTAAATACTTCATTATTAAACTATAAATATTCCTGTTTCCACATGAAAGTGATTTGACTCCAAACTTTTCTTCTATATTCAGCGCTCAGAGTAGGACAGGCAGACACCTGTTTCAGAAAACTTACCTGTTTTGCTGAATAAGGAGTTTCAAAGCTTCTGTTTCCTCATATCGGGCATCAGAGTCAATGACCCAAAGATAGTTGCAGTTCTTCTTGATACATTCCGCACTGCAACATGTATTATTGAACCCATCAATTAATAATGTCAGCAATGAACATGTGTCAACTGTTCAGGTTGAGACGGTAGAGAAATCAAAACAATCACAACCAAGAGGAAATAACCACTATCACCACTTTATGGAAGCTCAGTACCAAATTTCAGACTCAGAAACCTCCAATACAACAAACTAAATAGATGTGTAACAACGAGTCCAAAAATCGTGGATCCACTCACATGGCCCAGTTTCTGCCCATGGCTTCCCCAACTGCATCATAGGGGCCGATAGATGTTACAGACTGGTATTCTTCCTGGTATTCATCAATGAACGCCTCCACTGTCTTTCTGTGAGTGTCTTCCTGTTACATAAGCACCATGAGTCACAATGATTACATATCCATCATACACAATTTATTGGCTACGCCTTCCATTTTATCAAGATAATTCAGTCACTATGGAGCACAGTAAGTGGCCATGTTTGAAAGTACAGTTTCTTCAATTCAGATTGGCATCTTATGAAACAACATGGGCAACAAATGTTTAGTCTGTGTCACCAAAATGGGCTCAAATAATACAGCTAAAAGTATATACAGCTTGAGCTACATCAATAAAGGTGGGTCTCTAATATCAGGATCAGCGTTATACAACATCATGATAGGAGTTGTCTCCTCCCCTTATTTACATACATACATTTGACATACCAGGAGTACTTACCAAGTTGTGAACATACAGGTCCATCCTGGACTTAGGGTAGTTCTGATTACCCACAGTTTCCAAAAACTCCACCAAGAATGGTGTTGGTCTCTCAATGAACAGGGCAACTAGCACTGTTGGGTAGTCCTCCTCCTGCAAGGTACAACACACGGCTTATTACCACTGACACCATCTGGGATATCTTGACTACATATCACCAGGGCTCCAGATAAGGGCCGTATCAGCATATGTACAGATAAAAAATATGCATGATACGGTATGAAAAAAGTCAGAAAAATGAAGCAGAATCCTTACAGACATATTTATCTGAAATAATATTGTTTTATTGTTTATTGACCTGTCTAAACAAGATTAGCAATGTTGTGGTGCATATATGAAACAAAACACGAGATACGTTTCACCACACACAATCCAGTGTCACTTATCACAACAGACACAATCCAGTGTCACTTATCACAACAGACACAATCCAGTATTACATACCACCATACACAATCCAGTGTCACTTATCACAACAGACACAATCCAGTGTTACACACCATCATACACAATCCAGTGTTACTTATCACCACCCAACAAAATCCAGTGTTACTTATCACCATACACAATATAGTGTTACTTATCACCACCCAACACAATCCAATGTTACTTATCACCAGACACAATCCAATGTTACTTATCACCACCATACACAATCCATTGTTACTTATCATCACCAGACACAATCAGTGTTACTTATCACCACCCAACACAATCCAGTGTTACTTATCACCACCATGCACAATCCAGTGTTACTTATCATAACACAATCCAGTGTTACTTATCACCACCCAACAAAATCCAGTGTTACTTATCACCATACACAATATAGTGTTACTTATCACCACCCAACACAATCCAATGTTACTTATCACCAGACACAATCCAATGTTACTTATCACCACCATACACAATCCATTGTTACTTATCACCAGACACAATCAGTGTTACTTATCACCACCCAACACAATCCAGTGTTACTTATCACCACCATGCACAATCCAGTGTTACTTATCATAACACAATCCAGTGTTACTTACCACCATACACAATCCAGTGTTACTTATCACCACCCAACACAATATATTGTTACTTATCACCAGACACAATCCAGTGCTACTTATCACCATCCAACACAATCCAGTGCTACTTATCACCACCCAACACAATCCAGTATTACTTACCACCATCCAACACAATCCAATGTTACTTATCACCACAGACACAATCCAGTGTTACTTATCACCACCCAACACAATCCAATGTTACTTATCACCATCCAACACAATCCAGTGTTACTTATCACCACCAGCAGACTAGTTCTACATATCTCCTCTGGCTATTCTTCCAGATCTTTTGCATAAATATACCACTGACCTTGAGTCCTTCTAGACTGATGGTATCTTCCTCACAACTCTGACATCCATGCTGGCTTGTCCAGCCATCAGCAAGATAGTTAGCAATGCGGTTGAACTCAACCTGCAAGTAAACAGTGCTGAAGCATAAAAAACTAGTTCCCACAATCAAAATAAACTACAAAAATCAGATTGTTAAATTTCAGCATTGGCATAACATTGAACATAGCACATATCCGTCCGCAAAGGGTACTGTAACTATGTAGAATCAGCTCCCATTTAGTAAATAATGAATAGTGGTCAGTACAGTCCTACCTTAATTGGTCCATTCCCATGTACAACTGTAGGGGAGGTGCCTGACTTGAGGTTGTAGAGGTAGCTGCGGCTCCCCAGTGACTTGATAACAACTTCACCTACACAAATACAACACAGTTATTTACAACTTTTCCTTCTTGTTAACAGCAACACAGTCCATCCGAATTAATACCCAGGTTTAAAAAATCAGCTTGCTATGTTTGATACAGACTTAAACATGACTGAAGAATACTGGTATACTCACCAAGAGCACCATTAAGATTCTGGAAGATTTCTGACCTGGTGTCAAGTTTAATTCTCCATTTGTCCTGAAATAAGACAACTGACCATCAACACTGCAAGTCCTGAAGGATTCACATCAACAGGTAACCAGACAAGCATGCTTATCATGGACATTAACTCTCAGTCACTGTATGGAAGAAATACAGCCTTGTTGTGATAAAACAGCACATTCTGCTAAGTGCAGCACTGACCCTCAAGTTTTTGTCCAGGAATATCTTGGTGTAGTATAGTTGGTCATCATCTCGGTTGCTCACAGACTCATGTGTGATCATCTCATACATATCCTTGGCATAGCCCATGAAACCTGGAAAACAATATCACTCATACATATCCCCGACATATCCCATGAAACCTGGAGACAATATCATCATGTTACAGTCTAACCTCTCACACATATCCTTGGTACAGCCCACGACACATGGAGACAATATCATCATGTTACAATCTAATATCTCATACACATCCTTGGCATGGCCAATGACACCTGGAGACGATATCAGCATGTTAAAGTCTTGCATCTCAAAACTTTCGGTATGCTCCATGACACCTGTGAACCACTTGGTCGACAGTGACAGAAAATTCCCTTAAATGGAACCTTACCTCCTGAGTTCAAAAACCTCTTTTCATTTATAGTCACAGATGGGTATTGATCCTGAAAAACATAATGCATATATATGAGACAACAGACATCAACAAGACATGGGAAGACCATGTGGTATGTATATTTCTCCTCAGGAAACAGGACTGTGCATAATAAACATGAAACAAATTATCTTGTAGCTGCCACAGAACATACCTTATGTCAGACCCCCTCTACATCAACCTATGAAGGACCTGTGAAGGTAGAATAAGCCTTCAGCAACCCATGCTTGCCATAAAAGGCGACTATGCTTGTTAGAGGTGACTTATGGGATCGGTTGTCAGACTTGCTTACTTGGTTTGACACATGTCACCAGTTCCCAATTGCACAGATCGATGCTCATGTTGTTGATCACTGGATTGTTTGGTCCAGACTCGATTATTTACAGACCGCCACCATATGGCTGGACTATTGCTGAGTGCAGCATAAAACTATACACTCACTCACTCAACCCATGAAGATCTGTGTTAGCAACCCATGAATATAGAAAGAACCAAATAATGGGATCGGGTGGTCAGGCTTGCTGCCTTGGTTGTTACACATTATCATATCCCAGTTGTTTAGATCAATGCTTATGATGTTAAATCACTGAATTGACTGTTCAAGACTTGATTATTTACAGATTGCTGGAATATTGCCGAGATCAGATAATAGAACACTTACGTCAGATAAAAACAAACTGTGCATCCCCTAAACCCCCTTCTCAAAACCCTGTATCTGCCTTTGCAGTGTAACATGTTGGTATACATAAGTCACCCCTCCCTTCTACCCACCTGCAGGCTCCGGTCAGGCCAGCAGAATCCCTCTGCTGAAAACACCACCCTTGCATCAAACTTCTTAAACCTCTCAATGATGGTGTCTGGATCATTGTTGAAGATGACATCATAGCTGCAGTATTAATAAATTAGTTTTCAGCCATACAAATTTTCATTCAAGTCCAAAAATATCTAAATAGGGCTTCCAATGGTTTTAGGCATTCCTGGATTGTTTCAAATGTAAGAAACATCTTGATAACAGTCTTCTAACAGCTAATGCACAGCTTCTACACAGCCCTGTTTAAACATTATTTCAAAATCCTGCTACATATTTTATTATGTCTAGATACTCATATCAATATGAAGGCTGATACTTGAATAATTATCCTCAGTACTTCTTTAAAGGGCATTCTTGAAGTTGGTGAGTCAAAAATGAAACATACAGCTTCATGGATTACAACTTGTTGTTTACTACGTTGAGTGACGTTTTGATGTAGATTCTTACATCGTTTTCAAAAGGAAACACACAGTTTTATGGATTACAACCTCTTGTTTATTATGTTGAGCGACATTTCGATGTCGATTCTTACATCATTCTCAAGCTGAAAACAATGTAAGAATTTACATTGAAATGTCGCTCAACGTAATAAACAAGAAATTGTAATCCATAAAGTTGTATGTTTCATTTTTAATTATCCTCAGGTGATGAAACACTTTGTATAATGAACCTGAGGCATGTAGAAATGCTAGGCAGTTGAATCAAGCTATGGGAAACCTACCTGTCTACAAACATAAGCATCAGGTCATCTCGGTCCTGGTACTTCTTCAGGCCTTCAGCCAGAAGGTTGATCTTGTGTCCCCCACCTGCATAGTTTGCTACATCACCACCATCCCACTCCTCTCCCATACCAAGCACCTGCAGCATTCGAAGTCATCACTGAGAGACAGAGATAACCATAGCTACATAATATTCATAGGCATCATCATCCACAAAAACACATCTACAAGTAACAACTGTTGATCAGTTCATTATCTATAAAAATAATATGCTGAAACACCAAAAAAGTACCCTAAAAACCTATGCCCTCATTGAGCTGATCCTGTTTCTCGGTGTGACTTATTCCTGCTAGTTACAACAAGCAGATATCTCACCTTCAACTCAAACCCATACTTCTTCACTGATCTCAGGAAGCGCTTAAAGCCATCAGTCTCATCTGTTGCAACTGTTACAACTAGCAGATCTGGAACAGAGATATTGCTCACCATGTGATACATACTGACTTTTCACACTGCTTAGCGTCACATGGTCAATGGCAGGCTGGTGGAGTCAACCACTGTAACCTACATATATTACTCAGGTGTCATCCTTCATCAGATTAACACAAAACTAAATGATTATCCCTACAGTTCTGTTATTGTTAAAGGCTTGGTGATTCTTATGCCTCTGACAAGAAACCATAAAGTTTCAAGTACATGTATCCTCTTGAAGGGACTTTGAAAATGAAGAGAATGCAAATCTCTTGGTTTCTTCTCCAGAAGTAAAGAATGTTAAATACTAGTATAGTCTGGTTTCCACAGGTTACAAATGTAAGTGAATGACAACACATGGTAACTCTTTCTGTCCTCATTGCAAATTCTAATACTTTTCTAGACAAACAAAGATTAGATGGAAAATAATACATTCTGGAACATTATACATCTGCTGTACAGAAAACAGCTGAAACTCTTCCTATATCAATCATACCTTCTGAAATAACCCACAATTCCCTTGTGATCAGAGCTGACAAAACCAGGCCATGCAATACATATATGCAAACAGGCAATTACCCTGAGCAACACTGTGTAATAAGAAAGATACTGCAGTATGAATAATTCGCAAAGATCATGATTTTGTTCTGAACCTCCAGTAGAGTCTGTTGTGCATCAAGAGTTGCCAATTTCAAGTCCACATAAGACACTGGATATAAATATGACAACAAAGACTATTGCTACAAGCGTCTTACTGCATGCTTCCAAACTAAACAGGGAGATGTACAAAGTAACAGAGAGGGGCTTGCTGTGAAATGTGAGTAATTTCTCACTCCACACCACTTTTCCTACACAAAACTACTCCATTAGGTAAGGCCGACACATATCTGCACAACTATCCATAGGTTGCAGCAAGTGTTACATTAGTGATTAAACACTGTACACTTTGTGCATTCATATTAGGTCAAAAGCTAAGTGCAACAATGGCAAAATATCAAATTACAGGAGCAAGTAATCATCTGGTATGCTTTGTTTGTGTTGAAAATAAACAAAACTTTATATGGTTGTGCATTACTGAAAATTAGGGTTACCACGATGTGGTTATACTCATAGAAATCGAATCTGACACCACAGCTTCACTTCTTAATAACCATTATCACTATCTCGACTGGATATTTGAATACCTATTTAAACCATTTCCACTAAGCCAGAATGTTAATCCGACTGAAGCAGTTTCAAGCACTGAAATAGGGTGAAATGTGATTAGTTGATTACTATCCAGTGAGAATTGTTGTTAGTAAATATCGCCAAGTTGATGATGGATTTTACACTAAAATGCAGACCCTGAGAATTAAAAAATCTGATATTTTACTTTCATGACAAATCGAACAGAAAATAATCAAATCGACTTGGGGTCTTGCTCAATCATTGATGTAGAATTTGATTGTGCATACTACACATGATCAGGATTACACAGCTGGAACCTAGCTGGAACCTAGCTGGAACCTAGCTGGAACCTATCCATCTCTGTTGACCTTCTAGTAAATGGTAACACGCCAGCAGATTGTAATACACCATTAGCACCTAACAAAGAGAATGGTTGGTGTGTAATATTACATCATACTGGCTATCTCTGTATATTAACTTGCAGCTGTAATGGATTTTACACACCACTGGTTGCACACAAAAGCAAGTCAATATGTTTGTTGTACTGTACTGTTAGTTTACAAGCTTTTACACAAACAAACAATGGATGTGTCAACACACATGAAGTTTCTCAGCATTGTGGCTTTTTCCCTTGTCAGCTGTTTCTTGACCTTGTAGGTCCCACTGACATTCTTAGTGTGACTTAATATAGGAATAAGAAATGATGCAATGCTAAAATGTAACTCACACCCACACAGTAACAAGCTACAGGTCAACACAGTGACTACAAAAAAAGCCTCATAGGTAAATGTATGAGTAATGGGAACAAGCAGTGGATGGTATACTTTCAAATTCTCCACGGATAGTGAAAAAGAAAATGGTTCACTGTTTAATATAAAATCTTGGTTAATGTCACACAGCTTAAACATTGAGACACATGTTTAATTTCATGCGCCACTGACTGTCATAATTACAGTTGTAATCCTGCTAATTTTGTGCAAATTAAAAACAGTCAATACCAAATAACATGTTTCACAGCTAACAAGTACAGAATACCAACAACTGCATACATACACTGTCAGTACGTAGAGTTAGCTACAAGTGGAGAAAGATAATATCACTGTTTTGCATATGTTTTCAAATGGGAAATAACTAATGATAACACTCTTTTTATTCAACAAACACAATCTGTGTGTTAGTTTATCCCTCAGAACACTACTTTTTGGCAACCTATTATCACAGTGTTACTTTGAAATACAATGTAACAAAGTTCATCAATACTAAAGGGAGAGCTTTCGAAAACTGTTTAACAAGTACCATACACATTGTGTTCAATATTTTGAAAGGAGAAAACCTATGTTGCTAAGGTTAATACACTATCCACAACCATTGAGTGTTATCTTACCCTTTGATGTGGATTATGAATACAATAAAGGGGGTGCAGTTAAAGTGTTATAAACTGACAACACATTCTACCTATCAAACTTGATCCAGTTCATAGTTAAAATAAATCACTGTTTCTCACTGTACTTATATTCATTAACGTATTGCTAGCGTTATTATTATATATAATAAATTTATCCATATGAGTCAAGTTTGTTCACAATTATGTTTGTCAGTCATCCAAACTTACCCTGTTCTGAACATCGCACACAATGGCACATGAAGAAGGACAACAGCAGTGTTAGCAATGTTAACTCATGCATCATCAGCTTCACAAGAAGAGTAGGCAGTCCAGCATTACATGGATGCTATTTATACATATTTTAGCAGTTCCTTTACACTTAACACATTCACTTCCACATCACCACTTTGAGTGATTTTTTTAACTTTTCTTATAACCTGTCTATGAGATTAAAATGCATCTCTACGCACTGTTGGTCTTCATTGACTTAGAGGCAGGTGGTACGAGTCTCCCGCACCCCACATGGGAGAAGTCACGTACACCAGACTAACACAATGCCAGCTCCTCTGGTTTTCCTAGCTGGAACTAGGACGTTTGCTCAATTCAGTTTTCCTGATACTTTTTGTTATGGAAGATCGACTGTTGTAAAACAATAGTTTATTCTCACCATAAGAACTCTAATCACGACGGAAACAACGTAACTAGTTTAATCAAACGTAACAGCAGGTATAAAAATTCGTAACTGCATCACCAGTTCTATACATTTTTTACACTGCTTAATCACGCACTTTAATACTCCTCGAGCAATTTGTTTCCAGAACACTCCAAAGTTTCACGAAATTTCTGATTATGCTAAGACATTTACCCAGCACTTGTAAAAATGTAATGAAATGATCAAATGCACATTTCCAAAGTAAGCTGTTCTGGACAGTGGTCAGATGGTCAGACATGGGTGAATGAAGATGCAACTTACCATCTTCGGAGGCCAAAATATCCTGGAGAAAAATTGCCGATAAAACAAACAGAAAACTTAGTGAAGTCGCAGATGACATCTTCAGCAGACGACTGAATCCTCGGTGGAGTTTGCCTGGCAAAACGCTGGTGCTTGTGCGTCCTTCGCTTCCAAGATAAGGTTTCAGCACTGCCACATCACACAGTTTCGTTCTTGGAGTAACCTG